>NW_028170292.1:140000-245000 GCF_963971535.1 Notolepis coatsorum
GCACACTATTACACTTTTACACACTATTACACACTATTACACTATTACACACTATTACACTATTACACTATTACACTATTACACACTATTACACTATTACACACTATTACTACTTTTACACTATTACACACTATTTGGGGTATTTTGGGGTATTTTCTGGTACTTTGGGGTATACTTTGGGGTATTTTGGGGTACTTTGGGGTATTTTGGGGTATTTTCTGGTACTTTGGGGTATACTTTGGGGTATTTTTGGGGTAGTTTCTGGTATTTTCTGGTATTTTGGGGTATTTTGGGGTAGTTTCTGGTACTTTGGGGTATACTTTGGGGTATTTTTGGGGTAGTTTCTGGTATTTTCTGGTATTTTGGGGTATTTTGGGGTAGTTTCTGGTATTTTGGGGTATACTTTGGGGTATTTTGGGGTAGTTTCTGGTATTTTCTGGTATTTTCTGGTATTTTGGGGTAGTTTCTGGTATTTTGGGGTATACTTTGGGGTATTTTGGGGTAGTTTCTGGTATTTTCTGGTATTTTCTGGTATTTTCTGGTATTTTGGGGTAGTTTCTGGTATTTTGGGGTAGTTTCTGGTATTTTGGGGTATACTTTGGGGTATTTTGGGGTAGTTTCTGGTATTTTGGGGTATACTTTGGGGTAGTTTGGGGTAGTTTCTGGTATTTTCTGGTATTTTCTGGTATTTTGGGGTATACTTTGGGGTATTTTGGGGTAGTTTCTGGTATTTTCTGGTATTTTCTGGTATTTTGGGGTATTTTGGGGTAGTTTCTGGTATTTTCTGGTATTTTGGGGTATTTTGGGGTAGTTTCTGGTATTTTGGGGTATACTTTGGGGTATTTTGGGGTAGTTTCTGGTATTTTGGGGTATACTTTGGGGTATTTTGGGGTAGTTTCTGGTATTTTCTGGTATTTTCTGGTACTTTGGGGTGATTAGTAGGACCCCTTTTGGGGGCACAGGTTAAACAAATTCAGCTCCACTGGTCACAACGATGTTAAAGGTATAAGCCATGTATCTTCTCTAAACGTGTCATTCAAGAGAATTACATCAGCCACCAGTGCTAGATGTTTAGCCTCTATAACCTGATCATTTTAAGATTTCTTTCTCTCAACCATTTTATTGGCTATCACCTCCTCTCCTCCTCCTTCTCCTCCTCCTCTTATCTTTCTTTGTCTTTCACAAAGAAAGATCTGTCTTGTGTCCATGTCTTTTTCTCACAGCCCTTTCTCTGTCCCAATGAAGGATGAAGAAGTTAGCTGTGAATGGTACTCAATGGAAACACCATTGATCTGCCATTCGTCATCAGACCTATTTTAATGTCCTGCGATGTAGAATGAAGTCCAGGGAGAAAAACGTGTTGAAAATTAATCAAGTGAAAGTGGCTCAACATCCCTCACTGACTTCCTCTAAAGAGATTCAGCTCCATGGTCACAACATGTACCTTTTCTAACCGTGTCATTCAAGAGTATCTTCATCTGCAGTCCCCACACAAAACATACAAACGAAACAGGCAGGCAGTGAAGCATATCATGCTACGAGACAAAGCATAAAAACATACATACAAAAAACAAAGTACAAGGTATAAAGTTGTAGGATGTTGTCAAGGTGCACTACTATACTATTTGACTATACATGGTCACAGGTTTGGTTGTCGAGTAAAAATTCTTTTTTTTATTGAACTTAATGGAAATGATGTACAATCTCTTATGGTCAATGGTAGATCATTCCAGATTAAACAGCCCTGGACTGAGAGGGTGTTTTTACTGAAGGCGGTTTGCCGGCCGGGCACTTCGCAATCCCCTCTAGTGGTTGCCCTAGTGCTGATTCCTCGGTCTACATAGCCTTCACTCCCAGACATATCTATCTACACACACTACCCCCCCTCTCTCTCTCTCTACACAGAGCCTTCAACTTGTACACACACAGCCTTTTCATGGTCATGTTACGTCTCCACTTGTTTTATCTACTCTCTTGTATAAATATGTTGTTAGCTCACCATTCTGCAGAGATCCACAGTAGATGTTCTTTTATTGTACTCTGTATTTATCTGCACTGCACAACACGTGCTTTCATTCAATTTCATCTTCCACCAAAGACTCTGCTGTCTGCCTCTGTGAATAATCTCGTACATTTATTCCACATCAGGTAAAGAATTACAATGTCCGGGAGTGCCAGGGTGGCACACCACGTACAGCACTGCGGTGCAACACGGCCGTCCCGGGTTCGACTCCCGGACCCAGCGACCTTTGCCGAATGTCTTCCCCCTTCTATCCTCCCATACTTCTTCTCTCTCTCTGCCAGACTGCCCGGAAAAAAACCCAATAAAAATATCTACCAAAAACATAATAAAAAAATAAAAAATTACAATTACAATGTCCATGGGATGGATGGCCGACATCACAGTATAACAGCCCACATTGTCAAATGAAAAAGACACATGCTCACCTTGAGCATTATGAAGACAAAAGTAGACAGTACTTGAAAAGGGATAAAAAAAAATCAAATGGGATAAAAAAAAATTAAAGAAATGAATAATGGAAATATGGGTATTTTTATTGCATTTACCATATTCTTCATCAGAGCTACAGCAGAGAGAGAGAGACAGGATGGGCTGGAGAGAAAGAGGTGAAGCCGTGACCACAGGTGACCATGTCAGCCCACTGGACTCAGACCCACCATGTCAGCCCACTGGACTCTGACCCACCATGTCAGCCCACTGGACTCAGACCCACCATGTCAGCCCACTGGACTCAGACCCACCATGTCAGCCCACTGGACTCAGACCCACCATGTCAGCCCACTGGACTCAGACCCACCATGTCAGCCCACTGGACTCAGACCCACCATGTCAGCCCACTGGACTCAGACCCACCATGTCAGCCCACTGGACTTTGACCCACCATGTCAGCCCACTGGACTCTGACCCACCATGTCAGCCCACTGGACTCAGACCCACCATGTCAGCCCACTGGACTCGCCACAGCCCGCCCCACCAGCAGCCTGCAGCACCATTGGCATATTTCATTATTTCCTCTCCCTGCTGTTTTGAATGTGTGACTTACTGTCTACCATCTCCCAAGCAGGTTTTCTCATGTGGAATGAAGCCTGGGAACTCTCTAAGTGGACCAAATGGAAAGCACGAAACGTATCGATGGGGGGGGGCTATGTTTGGAACGGAAAGAGGCACGTGTTTCCGTTGACATTACAATGTGTCACCATTATTAATTTCACCGCGATATAATTATTAATAGGAAAACCTTTAGCCGAATGGAGGGATGGGGATGTGAAGTGAAAATGATGTGTGTGTGGACAGTCTGGCTATGCGTCTCAATTGAAATTCTATTGAGCATGCATTTGTGTTACCCTTTAAAGAAAATCTTTACAGAGAACAGCTTGATACAAAGATAATGATGTATTTCTCTCTTGCAGAGAGAGCAATAGCGGATGAATGGGTGTGCTGCGACGAATAACAAGATAACCTGCCTATTAAAGACAGAGGGGAGATGTCGAGGTCATCGGCTCCAGAGTCATTGCTATTGGATGGCAGTTCAATTAGAGGGGGGGGGGCACCATCCATTGGAAGTTTCGTAATTAATCTTTGTCACTCTTTAAACTCGACTATTTAACGTTCAATTTTATCTGCCTGTCTCTTGGGTGCAAATGCCTTCTTGTGTGATGTGAGCCCATATCTTAATTACTCTCAGATCATTGATATCCCTTCTCAAATCTCTTGGAGGGACAGGAAATCATTTTACAGCTGAGCAGATAAGTCCCCCACTCCCTCGAAGAGACCCCCCCCAGCCAAAGCAGATCTGACAGTGTTGTAATGATATACGGCGGTGAAGGGCCTTAATTGTTCCCATCATTTCTTGGCTACATAGTAATGAGACCCCACTACCGTGATGCATTTTAAATTGAGCTCCTGCTAAATGTTTGAATTTCAAAGCAGGCTTCATTACTATATCTGTTGTTCATTTCAGTGACTACAGGCCTGCTGCTGTGCAGGTTGTTCATAATGATTCAAAGCCGTTATTGGATGTGTGTTTGGATGCATTTTGGACTGTGCACACTGAGTGAACATACATGCTACGTGGATACTGTATTTGCACGTGTCCTGCTTGACTGTTAGAAGTCTAATTAAATCTCATATTGTTCTACTTAGTGCAAAATGTAATAGTTTTAGTAGCCCCCTTCATGGGAAACATTACAATCACCTATATTGTGGGAATCCAGAATGTCATTGTTTGTTCCAATCCAATCCAATCCAACTTTATTTGTATAGCACATTTAAAAACAACATGGTTGACCAAAGTGCTTCACAGTAAAAACCATAATATAGTAAAAAGAACACATAAACACAATACAAAGTACACAGAACTACAAACAAAATTACAGCAGCAGACTAAATATTTTTTAAAAGCTAGGGAGAAGCATGGACGCTGAATGAAGAGGCAAAGAGGATGATAGACTCTTTTGAAATGTGGACACTGAGGAAGATGCTGAAGATAACATGGAAGGATAAGATCAAGAATGAGGAGGTACTGAGAAGAGCGGATATGCAAGGAGGACAGCTGCTGGAGAGGTTGAAAAAGAGAAAGATGGAGTTGTGCGGGCATGTTCTGAGAGGATCCAGGAAGACCAAGAAGAGGCTGGCTAGACGACGTCTGTGATTGGAGTGGAGTGAGAGGCGGAGTCACGGAGTTGGAGAGAAGAAGTGGGGACAGAATGGGTTGGAGAGTGATAGGCAACCTTCGGAACGAAGAAGCCACCTAATGATGATGATGAGGGAGAACAAATGTGTTTTAAGATGGGACTTAAACACTGGGAGCGTTGGGGCGAGCCTAATGTGGGGGGGGGGCAACTCGTTCCACCGTTTGTTGTTCTGTATCTCTGTCTTTATGCCTCTAAATGTTTTCGCTGTGATAGATTCAACTCCCATTATGATTATCAGAGAGGCACATTGTCAGAAGTTGATGTATAAAGGTTCTAATTTATGTTTCATGAATAATTGAGTTTGTCACACACTGGAATGTCTGTGGTGGGTAGAGTAAAAATGAATGCAAATATACAGTATGTTACACTCATGAATGGAAACGTTTGACATTATCAAAAACTCCAATCTCTAGAAACTGGAGTTAGTGGAATTATCTATTTGGTTTTCAGACTTCTTGCTCACAAACACACTAAAATTCCAAGAACATCTTACCTAATGTTATGATAGCAAGTGGCTGAGGCGCATACTAACTCTAAAACAACCCGCGTGTTTTGATGCTAAAAATAGTTCTAAATAGCTTAGCTCTATAAATAAAACTGGCACATTAAAGTGCAATTTGTTTTGATACGCTCGACCACGTGTTCTGCTTTAACTGCAAAGGGAAGTTGCCAGAGGGCTCAGCGCTCAGGCTTTGAGCATAGCCAGGGGAGAGAATGATAACAAGTGTGGTTATATAAAACACTAGTGTTCCTGGTTAAATAAAACAAGAGAGTGAAGTAAACACAAGGTACGGAACCACATGTGAACTCACATTTCAAAGATTGTAACTTATCCGCCAAAGCACCCAAACTCCTTCCTGTAAACATTAAAGCAGCGGATTCACATTTGGTTCTGCAGTCGTTTTACCAGTCTGGAGTAGTCAGCGTCATCTTTTTTACCGTTGTATGCTGGGGGGGGGGGGGCTACATCAACACAAGGGACACCAACAAACTGAACAAGCTGTTGAGGAAAGCTAGCTCCATGGTGGGGGTCGAGCTGGTCAAACTAGAGGTGGTGGCAGAGAAGAGGATGAGAAGGAAGCTGGCCCCTATTCTGGAGAACCCCTCCTACCCCCTCTATGAGGAGTTAGCCAAGATGAGGAGCACATTCAGCCACAGACTCATACACCCCCCCCCCCCCCCCCCCCCCCGGCACCAACCGCCTTTGCGCAACAGTCCTTCGTGCTAGCGGCCATTAGGCTCCACAACCGTGGGCATGGACTTATTAGGAATGTCTGACCACCAAAACCTGCTCAGACTATAACGTGTATATATACAGTAATTTTTATATTCAGAGTTAATTATATTGATCACACTGTTTATCTATTTCTCATATTTTCATATTCAGATGTAATTTTATTGCCTATATTTACAGTCTTTCTTCTATGACCCTGCCCATACCTGTACCTCCCCTCCCATGCTGCTATGACGCCCACATTTCCCCAAGGGGATCAATAAAGGAATATCTTCTCTTATCTTATCTTCAAGAAACGATCTGCCTTTCCTCGTCAGAATAAATAATAAACATCAACTTTAATAACGTCTGTTACTGAGGGCGGCTAGGTGGTGTAGTGGGCAAGGCACTCGCCACCAGTGTGGAGACGCTAGGATTCGCGTGTTCGAATCCAGCTCTCCACATTGTTTTTCAGTTTAGCTGGTCGTCCGCAGTAATACACATTGGCCGTATTACGGGGAGGGAAAACTGAAGGGTGGGGATCGAACGTTGTGAACAAGCGACTCCTACAAGTCGGTTGGTGCGCCTGCGCAGTAGAATCAGGAAGTGTCGGGGGCAGCGTGAGCCTCCCACGCGTTACTCCTCGCCACTGAGAGATCGAGCTGCGCAGGTGAAAAGATGCGACTGCTGTTACCTCAAGTACCGGAGGGGACTCGTGCTATGTATGACTTAGTCCACATTGCAGCCGGCTTGTGGGAGGCAAGAAACAGCGTTCGTGACAGGGGAGGGTTGAATTGGATGATACGAAATTGGGATGGGAGAAAATATAGAAAAAAATGGGAGAAAAAGTGGATAAAAAAAAAAAAATAGCGTCTGTTACTGCAAAGCTGCAACAGGGACGTTGACCTGCAAGCGGTCCTGATCCTCCTGGTAGATGATGGAGGGTTTAGCGGGCACATAGCTCCCTAATCACCAGCGTTCAGTCTGTTGGCTTGTTACAGGCTAATCATGCTCATTTAAAGGCCTCGTATGTGTAATTACTCCAGTCAAGTAGTCCCAGTTCCAACAGGTCAGCCTGCTTACAGGCACCAGCCTATTACTGAGATGTACTTACCTGATGATGATGATGATGATGATGATAGCTCCAGGCCAGCTGTAGTAATACAACCCAGAGGGAACGAATGCCAGCCCCCGCTTATTGGTAAGATAGTTTGTTTAACATGGCATGAGGGGTGCTACTAATGTGTGTGTGTGTGTGTGTGTGTGTGTGTGTGTGTGTGTGTGCATGCGTGCGTGCGTGCGTGCGTGTGTGCGTGTGTGTGTGTGTGTGTGTGTGTGTGTGTGTGTGTGTGTGTGTGTGTGTGTGTGTGTGTGTGTGTTTCGATTAGCATAAAAAAGGACCACAACTCATCTATGGCTCATTAGCTGAGCACTGTTTTCCAATCGGAAAACCTTTTCGATGCATCTCCAAGGGACCCTAACGACGACAATGGTGACTTTCAAGAATCCATTTTCTACACCGGACGAATTGTTGGCCGAGCCGTTGATGAAGTTGTCGAGTTTGCCCGTCGATTATTAGGTCATCTTCAGGGCTGTGAGCTGAGAGAGAGAGAGAAGGATGAAGGGATGGGGAGGGGTTGTATGGAGGGGTGGGTTGATAGGGGGAAGCAGGGAGGGCACATCCAGGGAGGTATATCAGCAGTGGGAAGGAGGCTTCTTATCTGGGATGCAGACGGTGCTGTGACACTCCGAGGATTATCCATGGCGTTACTGCAAAGCTCAAGTACTCAAGTACTCAAGTACAGAGCACCTCCGGTTCTTTCTCACTGTCGCTTTCATTCTATCTTTCCTTCTTTCCCTCTCTCTTTCACTCTCTCTCCACCCTCCCTGAAGGTGAGGGAAATAAGCTCTTAATGGCAATAAGGGAGGGAACTGAGGAAGAGAGAACGGGGCAAACCAAAGATTCACTTTGTGTTTTCAAAAAGCCTTGCAGGGCTGTCTGTACGTGCGTGTGCGCGTGTGTGTGTGTGTGTGGTCTTCATACGCGTGCATGTTCATGTCCGTGTGTGTGTGTGTGTGCGTGCGTGCCTGCGTGCGTGTGTGTGTGTGTGCATGTGTGTGTGTGTGTGCATGTCATGTGTGTAAATGGTAAATGATGCTGTGGTAAATTCCCACAGACTTCCTACAATAATTTGAGGTTATTGTAGTACAATACAATGAGATTGATTATCTGGAAGGAGGAGGAAGGGATCATACTTGATAGAATTGTTGATCTCCTCATCTGACTTAGCAGATGAGGAATAAACGTGTACACCAGACAAACCAGAACTGTAGTTCAACTCAACTGATTTATTTGAGCCAGGGCCAAGAGTGAATAGAAGGTTGCCTTTTACATACAAAAGATTATCAGAGAACATTAACAGGGCTGTCTGTGTACAGAAATATCACAATCAGGTTTGCATCTCAAACCTCAATAATGTACATAAAGCAGTCACTCGTTAACATAATTTGAACATACATTAACCATACTGCACACATTATACATGAGTAAATCTGGTTTCAGACATTAAGCTTAAACAACAAATGGTGTTTCCCATGTATTTACTCACATAAAATGCAAACAGCACAGCAGTCTCTCGATGGTGGAGGGGTGGAGCCGCAGACCCCTGGGGTTGGTTCGGTCTGGGCTCCCGAACTACCATTTGGTATCCCCTTATATCATTTCTAGCCAATAATGGTACATTTTACTAATACAGTTGATCCAATCATGCGTCTCCTGTGGGCGCTGGCGGCCCCCACCTCCGGGTTTCTCTGTGTGTTGTCTCACGGGTGGGGGCTGGCCTGATGTCCTCTGGTGGGGGCTGGCAGCCCCCCCCCCCCTGGGTTGTGGCGACGTGATGGGACAGAGACAGAGGGGCCCGTCTGTGGCCCCCGTCCGTGTGGTCCCGGTGTTGGGTCTTGTCTCACGAGGGGGGGTGTGACATGATGTCCTCTGGTGGGGGGTGTGAATACGCTTTGACCCTTTGGGCCTTATTACCATACAGTACTAATCTGATCACATTAGGTGTGACCTTTATCTATTTAGCCCTGCACGCACTTCTGCTAACCAGTATACAAGGTTATTTATGAAATTCAACTCAATATTACCACATTTCCCCGTTTTGACGATTCTTATCGTCACATATGATATATTGACTTGATTTTCTATACCTACAAACCATACAATTTAACAAAATAACAAAAATCATAAATTTTGAATTTTTCTCAATTTTTCTTCTCAATTTTTTCCATTCTTCTTTCGTACATCTCATCAATTTTGGCCTTCTTGTTTTCTTCTTTTCCCACATTTGCCCCTGACTATGTTCCCTCCCGGGAGTCCTGGTGACCCATTCATCCAGATCCCCATTTAACCTATTCTGCCTTAAATGAAACCGTGTTTACCACTCTTTCATCAGGTCTTGTTCCTCTGGGCACTTTGAATATGCTAAAAACAATTAAAACTATTTAATCTAAACATTACACATTTAAAGTATAATCCATCACAATTTTTTTTAAATTACAGTATTCGTTTACATGATCTGGGGAGGACACAGAAATTATTATTCATTCTTTCATACATTTTGCTTCTCCTCTCTTGTTAATTCCTTTTCCAAGTCAGCCCAATCACATTTTGCATAATCAACTCAGTTGGTCTTCTCACCTCTCCCCCCTTTTATGAACATCCCATGGACATAACACCTACCACCTCAGCGCACAGTCGACAGGGAGGGCGGAGCAGCACTCAAGGGAAAAAAATTTTCACCAGAAATTATCGGCCATAATCTACACCTAATATCCTACCTATGTGTATGTGTTTTAGTTTAGTACTCTTGCGTTGTGTCATAATCTATACCAGTTGTTACCGTTCAGTCACCTCCCGTTCAACATACCAATCAATCACACTTTGGTTGCACAGTCTCTGACCGTTTTCGCCCCCCCCCCCCCTCCACCCCATGTCGGCCAGCCTCAGCTGAAGCCAATGTCTGTCGGCCTGTGACCTCGTCATATTTTGTCCCATGACTGTATTCCCATGGATCTACAGACGACTCTGTCAGTCTGGAGGTTTGTCCCAACCCTCCGGCCTCTGTAACCGGGGCTATATTGAAGGAGGGGCAGCGTCTACAAGCGACCTCTCCCCACAATCCAACAATCTCCCACAGGAACTGACTGAACGGGTTCACACCATTGTGTCATAATCTAATGAAATGTATTCCTACACATCTTCCATGATTCCTCCACCTGTGACAGTCCGTCCTCCCCCTCGACTGAACCTGCGAGGGAACAAAAACACAAAACAAATTTTCTTCACACAATATGTCAAATATTCTCAAGAGAAGTCAAATGTTCAATCATTATGCAAACGTGATGGGACCACTTAACTGCCATCGATCTGATCCAATGCATCCCAGCCTCGATCTGTCCCAATGCATCCCAGCCTTCAACCGTCCTCTCACCAGATCATAACAGAGAAACAACAAAAGGCAAATAATCAAAAAAACATTCCCACAGATGTGAAAGCAGATCAATGAAATCAACCAGCTCCAACCGCAGACCACCTTAATGGTTATTTAGAAAGAAAAGAAAAGAAATCTAAAACCCCACATCTAAACCTCATCACACCTATCATTGTGATTTTGACACCTTTCACCCACTCTACAGGCTCCATCCACACCCATACCAGACATTCAAAAGAAATCAAACCAAAATGAAAGTAATAAAAACAAACTCCTTCAGTAAGACAAATGATATGAAACAAATGATAATGGCATAACCCAAGTGGTTTGATACACTCCTTACTTAAACACATTTTGTTATTTCTAAGACTAGTTTCACCTTAAGTGAAAGCTAAGTTGTGTGTGTGTATGTATGTGTTGATCAGATTGTGTGAACGTGTGCCTGTGTGTGTCTGTGTGTGTGTGTGTCTGTGTGTGTGTGTGTGTGTGTGTGTGTGTGTCCGTGTGTCTGTGTGTCTGTGTGTGTGTGTGTGTGTCTGCGTGCGTGTGTGTGTGTCTGTGTGCGTGTGTGTGTGTGTGTGCCTGTGTGTGAATGGGTAATTAAGGCTTCCTGGCCCCCATCCCCAGCTCAATCATTCACTGATATCAAAAGGATATCTCAATCTCACACATACATACAAAAATTAAATTTAAATAAAAAATAATATCTGTACCTCAACCAAACATCCAATTTCACAGTGTCACAACACATTCAATCCTGAACCTTAAGAATTTTTTAAAAAAGAAATAAAAGCAAAACCCAATCAAACCTCACAATTCAACATCATCCACCCATCATTCATATTATAAACATATCGCTTTCACCACACTCGTTAATCACCTCACATCTCTGACAAACAAAGGTTAGTTCTTCTGCTCTCAATTTCTCTGCCCTGATCTCGGGCTACTACAGCCTCTCCTCACAACAGCTCCTCTACTCTCGCTTCAAAGACGGACTGGAGTCCATCCTTAATCCAGACCTACCCATGCCCTCCAGTGCACAGACAGATCCAAATATTCCCTTATCAAAATAGTTTAACATTCATAAGTCATAACCCCAAATGAATGCCTACTTTCTTGATTGTCTTACTCACTAACCCAGCTGTTCCCTGACAAACCTTCCCCTGTCTCACCTTCCTGTCACTTCCTGGCCCCCTGGCCCAGTACCCCCACTTCCTGTCCTCTGCTCTAAAAATAACGCCATCTGTTATCTTACTTTGACTGTCCTCTCCTATCTCCACCTGTGGCCTCTTTCCTGTTGCATCTAATCTCACGCCATCCTGTCATAACAGAACAGCCATTGTAAGCAGCTGTATACACGACCCCCCTTGGGCCCTCCTGTAAACACCAAAAAAGGGTTAAACTCACACATTTCATCCCCCAGAGGCAGCTGTCCCCCAGAGTCTAAAAGTAATACATTTTCCCGTCCCTAACAGCCAAACACAGAAAAATTACAGACTAGACAGCAAATCATTACAATTACTGCAAAAACACCATCATACAGTCATCAAAACAGCATCTAAACCAAACCCCTTGTCACTAAATTATCCCACTGTGACCCAAGGATTTTGCAATCAATTCCTAATATAAACCATCAGCTTATGTAAATCAATGGCATTAAAGATATAACATTCTAACAGTATTTCAACATAACAAAGCAACCAAATAACATATACGCCCACAAGCCTACATCATAAAATTATAATCTCCTATAAGTCGGAGGCTTGTGTCAACATTTTAACAGTGTATTAAAGATTTACCAATCTAAAACAAGCATAAACACATGTCCTAACCATATTAACAGTGTATTAAAGATTTAACAATCTAAAACAAGCATAAACACAACCTCATTCATCTCTGAACAATTGCACTCTAAACAGATTTTAAAACTCACATCTTCACAAAACAATATTTATGCATATTACAAACACCAGCATCTTTCATTTAGAAAAACATTATTAGTGGTTAGGTCCAAATGCTCCTTTCTCCATACACAAGTGATAAATTGATTCTACTGCATTCTACTTTGTAGAACATTTTACCAATTTTCAATAAAAGTTATGATGTATTTAAAACGGGTGACTCCGTCTCTGGTCTGCATCCCCTTAACAACTGTATGTTTTTAACTGTACTTATTTTTAATCCATCACTACTCATTCCCCCCTGGTTAAAAATATACCCTTGTGCATCAAAGACAATAATACAATCTACCCAGTATAGCCGGTTTGTGAAGTCCAGATTTATCATAGGCAATGTATCCATTACTTCATTTCTCCTCAATAGGCTCACCGTATTGTTTGCAGCCTAAGTAAACCCTTATTGACTATCTCCCCTAACCTAACCACCATACATGTTACATCTCTTCCCCTGTTTACACAAAAATACAATGTACAACATACAAATGCAACCATATAACACAATGCAGAATATTCTCTTACCCGTTATTTCTGTCCCCTGAGCGAACTATCACGAATGCACTAGACCCAATCCACACTGCACCGCGCATGCGCAGTAGCAACCGATGCGACCGTTATAACGTTGCTACGACAATCAAAGTCTGCCACGACATTCATAACATGCCCCGACATTCATAACCTGCCACGACATTCATCACGTTCTCTACCCCTTCCCCAACATCATTCTCAAAACTCGAAACATAACATACGTCGCTCGCAAACGCCACACAACAACGGCCCGCAAGCTAACTAGCTTAGCCAGCTCTAATGCGACGTTCAAGGCCCTCACGGGAGCCGTGCCTTCCAAGATCCATTCATCCACGCAATTCGCTCAGTACCAATCAAAGCATAAACAACTCACACAAGCTTAAAATAACCAACCACTCTAACAGAAAATCATTTTTTAAAACATTCACACAAACCAACGCCGCACATATAGTTCAACACGAATCCTTTCTCCTACCTTCTCCGCCTCACTCCATAGCACCGCGAACGTTACACACTCTCCACAACACCATGACGTCATCAAGCAGCGACTCCTTAATATCATACCCCATCGCTACTGCATCAATAATAACCCTCAAAACGGCCACAATCTCGCCAGTCTACGTCTAGATTCGCCTCTCACCTGCAATCGCCGCCACAGCGTTTAAACAATTCTCTCATAACGCCATCGTAACGTCCCCAGTTTCACCGCGGACTCTTCCACAGAGCTAAGCTAGCTAGCCCCAACCACCAGTAGGACTCGCCTCCGACCTAGGTCCGTTGGTCATTAAAATATCATAACAAAACAACAATAAGCTCCCACGTTTCGCCATTCACCCCTAACCACAGCCATAGTCCCCCATACAATTCCTAACCATAGCCATAGTCCCCCATACAACCATTAAGTACTTATCAGTCATTTCGACCGAATTGTTTTTGTATCACAGCGAACGTAATCGAATCAACAGGCCGGTTTCGCTCAAGATTAAAAAGGACACATCTCTTCCGCTCGATACTATGCCTAAGGACGGCAAATATATCTTCATTTAAATTAGGCTGATTGGTCCCTGACTTCAGTCAGTCCATTATCAAGCCTTGTCTTGAACACGCCGGCACCCTTATCTTCTATTAATTACTACGTTTTAATCCTGCAATCGCACAGACCCCCTGCGCTGATCATGTCAAGGTCCACCAATCTTTCACCATACCCGACTTGCATGTTCTGAAATAGTAACAGAGCCCTTAGCCCGACGCATTTATGCCCATACTGACCCACTCACGGTCCCCGTCCCGCCTATTCTGTGGCTCTAAGCAGGGTCATAATGCACATTGGACACAGCTCTCTTTCCATTTCAGAACAATCAAATCTCCCCAACTTACCCGCGCCCTCTTCCTGAGAACAATTTTAGGGCAATTACATACTCAGAACGCGCCTCTGTCGCACACACCAGACAACCGTGCTTCCTAGCCAGAAAAGCCTTTTATCTGCCGTCATGCGACGCCACCCTTACATCATGATCAGATAGTCTGTGCGCCACCAATACGCAAAATCCCATGACATGCCGTCTCTTCTTGGTGCAACTCCCCCCGTATAGTTCATAAAGTATATTCCATACGAGTTAACCAACCCAACCCCCGTGGCCCGCATAGGCCGAGACCGGCCTCCTGTGTCTGAACAAACATACAAACATAAAAAGCCCACGTTTGCATGTTCACTGCACAACAAGCGCGATCTCCATACCTCCGGACATCCTAACCTAAGACACTGCTCCCCCAACCCTGCATGCAAAAGCCATATTCACCGTGGGTCCCAACCAGTGGCGTACACAACCAACCTTCATCCTGTCCCTCTCTCTCCTCCATTCAGACAACAAGCCCATCGTCTATAACTCCAAACGCAGCAACACCCCAGCTCTTTGCCCCGTGTCCCCAACACACAGCAAGGTCCAGATTTGATATGACAAGACCCTACCGCACCTTTTCAGGGGGAGACACAAAGGGTGGGAAGAACGGCACCATTTCTGTGGTAAATTCCCACAGAACTTCTACAATAATTTGAGGTTATTGTAGTACAATACAATGAGATTGATTATCTGGAAGGAGGAGGAAGGGATCATACTTGATAGAATTGTTGGTCTCCTCATCTGACTTAGCAGATGAGGAATAAACGTGTACACCAGACAAACCAGAACTGTAGTTCAACTCAACTGATTTATTTGAGCCAGGGCCAAGAGTGAATAGAAGGTTGCCTTTTACATACAAAAGATTATCAGAGAACATTAACAGGGCTGTCTGTGTACAGAAATATCACAATCAGGTTTGCATCTCAAACCTCAATAATGTACATAAAGCAGTCACTCGTTAACATAATTTGAACATACATTAACCATACTGCACACATTATACATGAGTAAATCTGGTTTCAGACATTAAGTTTAAACAACAAATGGTGTTTCCCATGTATTTACTCACATAAAATGCAAACAGCACAGCAGTCTCTCGATGGTGGAGGGGTGGAGCCGCAGACCCCTGGGGTTGGTTCGGTCTGGGCTCCCGAACTACCATTTGGTATCCCCTTATATACTATCATTTCTAGCCAATAATGGTACATTTTACTAATACAGTTGATCCAATCATGCGTCTCCTGTGGGCGCTGGCGGCCCCCACCTCCGGGTTTCTCTGTGTGTTGTCTCACGGGTGGGGGCTGGCCTGATGTCCTCTGGTGGGGGCTGGCAGCCCCCCCCCCCCTGGGTTGTGGCGACGTGATGGGACAGAGACAGAGGGGCCCGTCTGTGGCCCCCGTCCGTGTGGTCCCGGTGTTGGGTCTTGTCTCACGAGGGGGGGTGTGACATGATGTCCTCTGGTGGGGGGTGTGAATACGCTTTGACCCTTTGGGCCTTATTACCATACAGTACTAATCTGATCACATTAGGTGTGACCTTTATCTATTTAGCCCTGCACGCACTTCTGCTAACCAGTATACAAGGTTATTTATGAAATTCAACTCAATATTACCACAATGCATTTATATAGCGCTTTTATCCAAAGTGCTTTACAATTTGTTCCTTACATTTCACCCATTCACTCACACATTCACACACCGAGGACGGAGGCAACCATGCAAGGTGCCAACCTGCTCATCGGGAGCAAATAGGGGTTAAGAGTCTTTGCTCAAGGACACTTCGACGTGCTGCGCAGGAGGAGTGGGAATCGAACCGGGAACTTTCAGATTACCAGGCGACTGTTCTACCTCCTGAGCCACTGTCGCCTCCTGAGCCACTGTCGTGTGTATCCATGTATGTGTGTTTGTTTGTTTGTTTGTGTGTGTGTGCTTGTGCATGCTTGTGTGTTCGTGTGTGTATGCATGTATGTATGTATATGAATTAATTAATTAATAATTTTATTTTCGTGTCTGGTCACGGCCAACACGGCCCATCCCTTACGGGATCATTCAGACACATTTTAGTAGTGCCACACACACGTGAAAAACAAAACTAAATAAATGAATAAATAAAAATACAAATAAGAGATTCAGATATAAACAAACAAAACAAAAAAAGAAATAATAATAAAGAATAAATAAGATGAACAAATCAAAACTACAAGATGACAAAATAAAAAAATTAGTATATAATATAGTGTGTGTGAGTTTATGTGTGTATGTTTATGTACAGTATATGCTTATGTGTGCACTCATACGTGTGTGCTTGTAAATGCACAGACATCTACCCCTCCAGGCTACAGACCTGTGTTAAACAGGAATGTGGATCAGCAGCTGGAGAGAACCAGTGTTATTGCTGGTTTATGGACTGTGCCCATGCAATCAAAGAACTAATTAAGCATGAGTCCTGTAAGAAGTAAGAACAGAGCATCTCCCAGCCCTGTGGATTATACTGTATCACTGCTAGGGCTGAAGGAGTTCTCAGTCGACTAACAGTCAAAAGACGTTGTCGACTAATCCATTAGTTAGCAATCATGCGGAAGGACCTCTTTAAAACACTGTGCTTATACCAGAGAGGTGCGTATCTTCTTTTTTTCTTTCAGAAAATAACTCATTCAGCATGGGAAAAAGTATAAAAATCGAATCAAGGCTTATATCCACCGGCAAATAATCTCTTATACTAAATCTGTGTAACGCTTACGTATTCAAAATTTGTCTGGGATTTCTGAGAAAATATTTGACATTGATCGTCAACAGTCAGCAGCGCCCTCTCCTGATCTTTATAACATGAGGATTTCCCTCCAAGCTGAATTTTATCTCCTTTCCATATGAATCAGCTAAATTAATACTACAGTCCAAACAAAGATTCTATGAGCAGGATGAGAAGGTTGGATGTCTACTCCCCGACCAGACATGCCAAGCTGCGTCATCAAGACTTATAGAGGAAATGTGGTGAAATCCCATGACCAACATCAAATTAATAAGGTATTTGAATCTTACACAAATCAGAATCCGAAGAGGATCCCTCATTAATTAGAGAATTTCTGGATAAATTACAAATCCCAATAGCAGAGGAGTTATAAGGCCATCCTGGATTAACCTTCTCCCTTGAGGATTTACAGTAACACAAGCAAATAAAAGCATGCAAAGCTTTAAATCCCAAGGCCCCAACACGTTCATTTCCTAATTTTACAAGGCCTCCTCAAAACGAATCTCCCCAGTGCTGCTTAGCGCCTGTAGTTTCAAAAAAGGACTGAAGACCGTTCTCTGTGTTCAAAGTATGTTGTTAAAAGAGAAAAAGGCTGGAACAGAAAGAGCTGAGATGGTTTCTTTCATGATCTTTAATTCAATAGGAATGACAAAAAGTCAAGGTCCTCTCTCCAACTGACAGGCAGCTACGCTTCTGTGTTCTCCTGTTCCAAACAAGTTGTTTAAATCCTTTTTCCTGACCCCCATCCGGTCGAGGTGGAATGATCGATTCCACATGTTTAACAATGAGAAGTCTGATAACAGGTTTAAGGTTCCCCCTCCACATTGATATCAGAGAGGAAGTTCCTGTCACATCCTAAAAGACAGAGGTGACAAGGTAGTGTTATCTTGTTGAAAACCAGTCAGACTGGTCTGGTTGTGTGTGTGTGAGAGTGAGTGAGCATGTAAGTTTGTGTGTGTGTGTGTGTGTGTGTGTGTGTGTGTGTGTGTGTGTGTGTGTGTGTGTGTGTGTGTGTGTGCGTGCGTGCGTGCGTGCGTGTGTGTGTGTGTGTGTGTGTGTGTGTGTGTGTGTGTGTGTGTGTGTGTGTGTGTGTGTGTGTCTGAGCTAATCACATTACTTTAAGAAAGATCTTGTTTGAGTGAGCTTCTGTTCACAAGGTACTGTTAAGCATGCGCCGACCCGCATATTGGACGTTTTTAGGACGATTTGCCCACCGGCACTTTGGCGACCCCTAATGGCTCGGGTGTGCATATTTTGTAATACAATATATATAGAATTGAAGGCTTATTTGTTGCCTGTCGATAGCAACAAAATCCGTTCAGCGGTTCTCGAGTTACATGCCGGTATTTGAGGCTTGTGCAAAATACCACTCCCGACTCTTGGCGCAGTAGTTCCGTCAATCTAGATCCAATCTCGAAAATGGTTGTGGATTTTTATAGTCAATGAGTGTGGCTTTCCAATGATAACCCACGTGGGGATGTATGAATAAAAAAACCAAAAAAAAACTAACAAGCGAAAACAGGAAGAGAAAAACAGCCGAATGAATTGAAGTCTATGAGAAAACTGAGTTTTTCTTCTGTACACAGTTTACCAAAATCACTCCTAATCACTCATTTCTGAATGGATCTTTATGAAATTTGGACATGTACTACATAAGGCTTCAGGCTATGGGTCTGTATGGATTTGTAAGCCATACCACCTTCTGGGGAAATACTACCTCTGGACTACTAACTACTACAGAAAAACTTGACGTTAGCACTAAAAGTGAATATTCATCTTTCACACCAATGCAAGAGGCTGCGGTCTCGACTCCCGGAGTCAGCATTGCCTTGGCTTGGGCTGATCGCTATACTAACTCGTTTGGCTGGGTTAGGGGGAGGGAAGCCGTGGGTGGGAAACTGGCGTTGTGGACAGCGACGCCTATAGGTCAGGTCTGGGCGCTTGCTCAGCGGAGGCAGGATTTGAGGAAGGCAGCGTGACCTCCCACGCGTTACACTTCACCAATGAGAGCCCTCGCTGCCAGGTGAGAAGAGAGCCACTGGCTGTTGCCGCACGTGTCGGAGGAAGCGTGCGGATACTTCAGGGTTCCCTTGTACCGACCAGTAGGAGAACATGCGCACAACAACCAGGTAGGGGAGGGGGGGGGGGGGGGGGGGGGGGGGGGGAATTGGCCCAACGACTAAATTGGGACGGGGAGAAAACAGAGAAAAATCGGAGAAAGGGAAAAAAAAAAATTCATCTTTCGAAAGAGACCAGGCTCATGCATGTGCTATAAGTATAAAGTATGTTGTTTTGGTTTGCAAAAAAAGTATGCAGTCCTCAAGTTCAAGTAAAAAACATTGCCACTTTTCTGCCCGCTTGATAAGAGGTTCCTGATTGAATTAGCATCCCAGCTGTGGGGAGACTGGCTCAAATATACACTGTCAAGTTGAATTAGTGGCTAGTTTAAGTTATGTATTAACCAATGGTCATATGAGGATTAAAATGATACGTCACGCCTTTAACGAGGCCTTTTGAGGCTAAACCTCTTCCGCCCACATTTCTATCAGGCATCCATATCGGTTCTATTAACCTGTTAAGCTGTAGCCCTATTTTCAGAAAATCCACCTAAATATTGTGTCTGTTACTATGCTTGAGTAAATCGTAATGAAACAAAGGAGAATATAAATAATATTTTTGCTTTGCATCTTTGACAGTGACACCATGCTAAAATTGCGGGTGATCAGATTCCTCATTCAGCACCTTCTTGAGATCAAGTGTATATAAAATCTAAGCAAATGAATAAAGGGAAGATGATTAAACAGAAGGATTTGTAGATACAGTACTGAATTCTGCCATCCGGACACATGCAATTTGAATTATAATGCATTTGAATATATAATACAGAATATCAGGCCTATAAATTACCTTATTATGGCCAAGTCATATATCTATGGATAGGGCCAAATCTCCTCTTTCTCTAGTCATTTCCTCACGTGACTACTCACTTTTTTCCGATGCAATGCACAAAGAATTCACATTATTCAGAAAAACTCTTATTTTCGAAAATGTTTAAAAACATCTGTAAACAAACATAGTGCTGAAATTATACACTTTGACTGCTGTTTTGATATGGTTAGGGTCTTTACTCTTGGCTACATTTGAAAAAGAAACACAACATTAATTAATATGGTCTGTATTGATTGATTTATGACGAGAACAGCTAGTTTAAGACGCCAGAACAGACAGGATTTGTTTTGTTTTCACATTCTCGTAGACTATATAATATTTTGTACTCTCCCAGCTCGGCCTAGCAGCAGGCAGAGTTTATCGTGTCCCTGAATGCTGAGAATGCATTCAACCAAGTCGAATGGTACCTTGCTGTTTTGGGTGAGAATTTCATAGGTTGGGTTGAGTTGTATCGATCCCCTCTCGCCTTTCCCCACTTTTATTTGTTCTCGCTGTGGAGCCTTTGGCCATTGCTTTACGCTCCCTAGAGGGTGATGAGGGAATTCATAGAGGAGGAGCGGAAAATAGATGGATACGGATGACTTGCTTTTGTATGTAACAAATCCTTATAAGTCCATCCCTGACATAATGTCTACTCTGAAAAGATATGGTGCGATCTCAGGTTATAAGCTGGTTATGTGTCTAAAAGTGAACTGTCACCAATGAAACTGCCCCAAAGCCTACACACATTTGCCATTTAAAGTAACAACAGATTAATTTAAACACTTGGGTGTGGTAGTAATAAGGAGCATCGGCAGTTTATACTTAACTGACAGGCAAATTTGTCAGAAAACGCCTGAAAATTGCATACGCAAAGTAATCTGCAATTTGTTATACTTTATACTTATAGCACATGCATGCATCTGGTCTCTTTTGAAAGGAAACTGTTATGGTTTGACACCGACCCCAAACGCACGACACAAGAGAGTAGGAATTCAGAGTTGCCAAATACAAGGGCTTGTTTATTTGAATACTAAATATAAAGAGTACAGGATAGACAAGTCAACAAGACAGGTACATAGGCCAGGGGGCAAAGTTCTGCTGCTCTGCAGCTTCTCCCGTGGTGGTAGTTTGGGAATAGCAGATGTTGACGTCAGAACCGCTCTGCAGAATTCTCTCGGCAGAATCTCCGATGTGTTGCGAGACCGAGAGAGGGAGAGAGGGAACGAGTCAACAACAGTGCAGGTTGAACGAGCAGGAGAACAGGGTGAACTAATCTTCGTGTAATTAAACACAGTGAGCACAATTCCAAAACAAATCCCAAGTGAATCTCTTCGTGTAATACACACAGTGAGCAAAATTCCAAACACAGTCCCAAGTGAATATCTTCGTGTAATATACACACAGTAGTGAAGTCCAAAAACAATCCAAATGTGAAATAATATCTTCGGTGTGAGCAACACACAGAGGGAGATGAAAAGTCCCAAAAATAATATCCCAGAGGGAACAAACAAAAGGGAACGCTGGGTGAGTGACTGTCTGACAAAAAGGTGGTAATCTTCAGTGTAATAGTAACACACGAAAAACGGAATAGATCAAGACAGTCAATAAAAACTCACCCAGACGTAATGCGTAATGGTGCTGGAACAACAGCGGAGCGAGCGCGCGCCACGGGAACAGGTGTCCAAGAGGAAGGCTTCTTGGAAAAATCCTGGAGATAGCACAGAGAGCAAAGCAGCAGCAGCAGCAAAAAACAGAGAATGCAACCAGAGAAAAATCAAGACGATCCAACAAACTTAGAGTGGAGAAACGGGGTATAAATAATAAGGGATTGATTGATTGACAAGCAGTGACAGCTGGGGAATGTGATTGAAAAGCGTGCGGACCTGAGAGAACCAATCAGCGACGTCTCTGATGACGTCACTGGGGAGAAGCGTGTGAATGAGGGAATTGAAATAATTAACAGAAAAAACAAATGAAAACAGAGCGAGGTGGTTAAAGGAACAGAACGAGTGAGAGAGCAAGGACAGAAACCTCACAGTACCCCCCCCCTCCACGGGAGCCACCCGGCGACCAGGCTGACCCGGCTCGTCAGGATGGGCTCGATGGAAGTCGGTGATCAAGCCGGGATCCACGATGAGCTGCCGGGAGACCCAGCTACGCTCCTCAGGGCCGTAACCCTCCCAGTCCACCAGGTATTGGAACCCCCGGCCCCGCCGACGAACGCCCATCAACCGGCGGACCTGCCACTGGGGGTGACCATCCACCAACACGGGAGGCGGCGGATCAGGAGCTGGAGGCATAAGGGGACTGAGGGAGACGGGCTTAACCCGGGAGACATGGAACACGGGGTGGATGTGCATGGATGCAGGAAGCTTCAGGCGCAGGGCCGCCGGACTGAGTACCTTCAGGACCTCGAAAGGCCCGACGAAACGGGGGTTGAGCTTCTTGGCCGAGGACCGTAGCGGGAGGTCCTTCGCGGAGAGCCACACCCTCTGCCCAGGGCGGTAAGTCGGCGCAGGAACCCGGCGCCGGTCGGCACCACGACAGGCGCGCTCAGATGTCCGGAGCAGCGCGGTCCTGGTGATCTCCCAAACTCGTCGGCAGCGGTCGAGGTGGACCTGCACGGAGGGAACTGCCACTTCCGTCTCCTGTGCGGGGAAAAGAGGGGGCTGGTAGCCCAGGGAGACCTCAAAAGGGGAGAGGCCGGTGGCGGAACTGACCATTGAATTGATGGAGTATTCAACCCAGGGAAGGAAACGGCTCCAGGATGCTGGTCTCTCGGCTGCCACACACCGAAGAGCAGACTCTACGCTCTGGTTCATCCTCTCCGTCTGCCCGTTAGTCTGCGGATGATAACCAGAGGAGAGACTGACCGTTGCCCCCAATCCCTTGCAAAAGGCCCGCCATACCTGGGAGGTGAACTGGGCCCCCAGTCAGAGACGATGTCCTGGGGAAAGCCATGAAGGCGGAACACGTGGTGCGTCAGGAGGTCCGCCGTCTCGGCCGCCGAGGGAAGCTTGGAGAGGGCCACGAGGTGGACCCCCTTGCTGAATCGATCCACCACGGTCAGAAGGCAGGTGTTCCCCTGGGAGGAGGGCAGACCAGTGACGAAGTCGAGCGCCACATGTGACCACGGACGGCTCGGAATGGGAAGTGGCTGCAAGAGCCCGGAGGGTGCCTGGTGAGAGGCCTTGCTGCGGGCACAGACCGCGCAGGCCAATACGAACTCCTTGACGTCGTTCCGCATGGTGGGCCACCAGAAACGACGAGCCAGGAAGGAGAACGTGCGATGGACGCCAGGGTGGCAGGCGAACCGGCTGGTATGGCCCCACAGCAGTACCTGGGACCGGACAGAGTCGGGGACGAAGAGACGACTCCTAGGGACGTTGCTTGGAGCACGTTGGAATCGTAGGGCACGCCTCACCACACCCTCGATGCCCAAGGTGATGGCTCCAACCACTCGGGCCTCCGGGAGGATGGGAGAAGGGTCCTCAGAGGGTGGAGCCCCCTTGGAGTGCATCCGGGACAGGGAGTCGGCCTTCGTGTTGCGGGAACCGGGGCGGAAGGTCAGCGAGAAGTCGAACCGGCTGAGGAAACTGGCCCATCTCGCCTGCCGACCGTTGAGGCGCCTGGAAGCGCGGATGAACGTCAGGTTCTTGTGGTCCGTCCAGATGGTAAAAGGCTCCTCGGCACCCTCTAGCCAATGACGCCACTCTTCCAGCGCAGCCACGACCGCCAGCAGCTCCCGATTGCCGGTGTCGTAGTTCCTCTCGGCGGGGAGGAAGCGACGCGAGTAGAAGGCGCAAGGATGCACCTTCTGGTCTGAAAGAGATCGCTGGGATAGGACAGCGCCCAGGCCAGAATCCGAGGCGTCCACCTCCACGATGAACTGTCTCTTGGGGTCAGGGTGGAGCAGGATAGGGGCAGAAGTGAACCTTCTCTTGAGGGAGCGGAACGCAGCGCATGCCGCTGGGGACCAGTCGAACGGCAGAGCGGGGGAGGTTAGCTTGGTAAGTGGCTCCGCCACTTGACTGTAGTTCCGGATGAACCTTCGGTAGAAGTTGGCGAACCCGAGGAAACTCTGTAACTCCTTCCGAGTGGTGGGTTCTGGCCAATCCTCCACAGCCTGGATCTTGCGAGGATCCGCTCGGGTCAAGCCCTTCTCAACGATGAAGCCCAGGTAGTCGACGGAGTTGGAGTGAAAACGGCACTTCTCCGCCTTGACGAAGAGCCGATTGTGGAGGAGGCGCTCCAGCACACGGCGGACATGCAGGATGTGTTCCTCGAGGGTCCTGGAAAAGATGAGAATGTCGTCCAGGTACACCACCACGAACACCTCCAGCATGTCACAAAGGACGTCGTTCATGAGTGCCTGGAATACCGCCGGGGCGTTGGTGAGGCCGAACGGCATTACAAGGTACTCGTAGTGGCCCCTGGGGGTCTTGAAGGCGGTCTTCCATTCATCGCCCTCACGGATACGGACAAGATGGTAGGCACTTCGGAGGTCCAGCTTGGTGAAGAACGAGGCCTGGGTCAGTGGCTCGAAGGTGGAGCTCATGAGAGGTAGGGGGTATTTGTTCTTGATGGTGATCTCGTTGAGCTGACGATAGTCGATGCAGGGTCGCAGGTCCCCATCCTTCTTACCAACAAAGAAGAACCCGGCCGCCACCGGGGAGGAGGAAGGCCGAATGAGTCCTGCTTCCAATGACTCAGAGATGTAGAGATCCATCGCCTTCTTCTCCGGGACAGTCAGACTGTAGAGGCGGCTGCCGGGAAGGGGAGCCCCTTGGCGGAGGTCGATGGCGCAGTCATAGGGGCGGTGAGGTGGAAGGGCCTGAGCCCTGGTCTTACTGAATACCTCCATGAGGTCGTGGTACTCGGGAGGTATGGACGAGGGGTCCGGGGGCAACTCACCAGCGGGCCTCCGGGGCGGGGGACAGGACGCCGCCTGCAGACAGCGGGCGTGACAGGAGGAGCTCCAGCCCCTGATGGTACCGGAGGACCAGGCGATGTGGGGCTCGTGCAGCGCGAGCCAGGGCCTACCCAGGACCACCGGGACAAGGGGGGATTGGGTAATGAGGAACTGGATTCTCTCGACGTGGTTCCCAGCGATGGTCAGCACGACTGGGCCGGTGCGTTGAGAGATGTCGGCCAGGTCCAACGAAAAGATCTCCAAGGTCCTCACAAGGTCCTCAAGAGGTATGTTGGCTCGGGTGGCAAACTCGAAGTCGAGGAAATTCTCGTCTGCCCCAGAGTCGATGAGGGCCTCCACCGTGGCACGTTGGTCCCCCCAGGCCAGGGTGACGCTCATCAGATGGTCAGGTGGTGCGCGGCGCTGGGAATGGGAAAAACGGCTCACCAGGATCTCCCGGGGTCTCGGTGAGCCTGATCTTTTGGGCGGATGGGGCAGTCGGCGATACGGTGTCCCGCACCTCCGCAGTAGAGGCAGAGACCGGACCTGAGCCTTGCCTGACGCTCCGCCTGGCTCAGATGAGAGCGTCCCAGCTGCATGGGTTCCTCCTCGCGAACCGAACGGGGAAGCCTGTTACCACCAGTAGAGTTGGGGACGGGGCGTCCAGGAGTCCGGGGTGCTTCAGGAGGTAACAGTCGGGTCCTCTCGCGCCTTCTCTCCAGGAGGCGTCCGTCAATACGGATGACGAGGCTAAACAAAGGCTAAACAGTCGGGCAACTCCCGGGTAGCGAGCTGGTCCCGGACTGCGTCACTGAGCCCCCTCAAGAAGGTTAGGCGAAGAGCAGGTTCGTTCCATCCACTCTCCACCGCCGCCAGTCGAAACTCCATGACATAGTCCGTCACCCTGCCGCTCCCCTGACGGAAGGTCCCCAACCGGGCTCCAGGGTCCAGACCTCGGGCTGGATGGTGGAACACTCTGCGGAGCTCCGCCACGAAGTCTGGATAGGAAAACAAAAAATCTGCTTCCATTGCCCAGGAGGAAGTGACCCACTGGGCAGCATGGCCTGAAAGTAAGTTCGTTATATAAGCCACTTGGGACCCACGAGCAGAAAAACGGCTTGGTTGATGACGGAAAACCAACTCACATTGCATGATGAATGTGGCACACTCCTCGGGATTACCGTCGAACAGCCGTGGGACGGAGAGACGGGGTTCCCGAGATGCGAGATCTGCTGGGGCTGCGGGGAATGCTCCTGAAGGGTGTGAGAGATGAAAGGTATTAACGGTGTCGCCCAGCGAGTGAAGCTGAGCGAGAATGTCGGACTGTTGTCCCGCCATAGCGGCCATTGAACCCTGCATAGGCAGGACCTGATCCCTGAGATTCTGCACCGCAGCCGCAGCCCGCTCTAATTGGAGACTGTGATCCCTGGTCAACTCGACTTGATTTGCAAGTGCGGTTCTGACCCTCTCTGTGTCGGCTGGGGTCGTCATTTTGGTTGGATCGTAATGTTATGGTTTGACACCGACCCCAAACGCACGACACAAGAGAGTAGGAATTCAGAGTTGCCAAATACAAGGGCTTGTTTATTTGAATACTAAATATAAAGAGTACAGGATAGACAAGTCAACAAGACAGGTACATAGGCCAGGGGGCAAAGTTCTGCTGCTCTGCAGCTTCTCCCGTGGTGGTAGTTTGGGAATAGCAGATGTTGACGTCAGAACCGCTCTGCAGAATTCTCTCGGCAGAATCTCCGATGTGTTGCGAGACCGAGAGAGGGAGAGAGGGAACGAGTCAACAACAGTGCAGGTTGAACGAGCAGGAGAACAGGGTGAACTAATCTTCGTGTAATTAAACACAGTGAGCACAATTCCAAAACAAATCCCAAGTGAATCTCTTCGTGTAATACACACAGTGAGCAAAATTCCAAACACAGTCCCAAGTGAATATCTTCGTGTAATATACACACAGTAGTGAAGTCCAAAAACAATCCAAATGTGAAATAATATCTTCGGTGTGAGCAACACACAGAGGGAGATGAAAAGTCCCAAAAATAATATCCCAGAGGGAACAAACAAAAGGGAACGCTGGGTGAGTGACTGTCTGACAAAAAGGTGGTAATCTTCAGTGTAATAGTAACACACGAAAAACGGAATAGATCAAGACAGTCAATAAAAACTCACCCAGACGTAATGCGTAATGGTGCTGGAACAACAGCGGAGCGAGCGCGCGCCACAGGAACAGGTGTCCAAGAGGAAGGCTTCTTGGAAAAATCCTGGAGATAGCACAGAGAGCAAAGCAGCAGCAGCAGCAAAAAACTGAGAATGCAACCAGAGAAAAATCAAGACGATCCAACAAACTTAGAGTGGAGAAACGGGGTATAAATAATAAGGGATTGATTGATTGACAAGCAGTGACAGCTGGGGAATGTGATTGAAAAGCGTGCAGACCTGAGAGAACCAATCAGCGACGTCTCTGATGACGTCACTGGGGAGAAGCGTGTGAATGAGGGAATTGAAATAATTAACAGAAAAAACAAATGAAAACAGAGCGAGGTGGTTAAAGGAACAGAACGAGTGAGAGAGCAAGGACAGAAACCTCACAGAAACATTCGGAATTTGCATCCACAACAGGAAGAATCCCTCTGAGTGCTTTTAAAATTTTGAAGTTAAGTTAAGTTACGTTTTAAAGTTTTTTTTTAACTTCCATTTGAATTATCTTGCAAACAGAGGACTCTTACAGGTTCCAGCTGATAGGTATGACCTGGAAACCACAATGGGTCCATAGCCTAACCTGGGGGTCGCCAGATGATAATTTCTTTTTAAATTAAGTCCAATTTTTTTTTTTTTTTTTTTTTTATGCAGTCAGGCCACTGAACTTAGAAGCAGGCCAGGCCAGTGTTTCTAGTTGCACCAGCGCAATAGTTAGATAACCTAGGTGGGAAACAACCAGGAAATCACTGCAACTCACACAAGTTGGAGAACTATCTCTCTCTTTCTCTCTTGCTCTCACACACACACAAAGGGAGCCGCATGTGATTGGTGGAGGTGGGACCCTTACAAAAAACTGCTAATCATTGACACATGCTAGCCTGTAATAATCCCCCCCAGAAAAATCGACTTTGCATTTGATATATTACAAATATATGCTATCACACACACTGGCATTTAAAGGGTTAGAATTATAAAATGAATATGTGGTGTTATGATCAGGGCTGAAGTTGAATAAAAGATTGTATTTTTTATCAATTACAAAAAAACTGAAAATCCATAACAATCTGTGTTGTTGCTAATCATACATATGCTAGCCTGTTTTTTAACAATAATTTGTGATGCCATCACAAACACTGGCATTTAAAGGGTACAAATAAAAAAAATCCTGCACCAGAATGCAGGAAATGAAGTCTTTGTAACAAAAAAATTCCTGGTGGGGGACCCCCAGACCCCCTGCTTAAAAAGTGGCCTGACTGGGGCTATATTTTGCACTATATTTCCTGGCCTGAATGATTTCCCCAGTCCGGCCCTGGTTAAAAGCCTCCAATGCATAATAGTGTGTGTGTGCGTTTGAACGTTTGCATGTTTCAACCATACATTTCCATTTATAAATTTTTTTAATTAAATAAAAAGAATATAATTTTTTATTTTTGTATTTTATTTTTTTATCTCCTATAATAGTGGGGGTTGCGGCTCTCTGACACCATTATTTAGGGGTTGCGGCCTGAAAAACTTGGGAACCCCTGCTCTACAGTACATAAAACTGGAACATAGATACATAGATACATTGCATTGCATCAGAGACCAGGTAAGGACTCTATATATAAAATCTTGCGTTGATCTGATATTTCTTTCTACCCCGATCGAAGCTGTCTGTGTGTGTGTGTGTGTGTGTGTGTGTGTGTGTGTGTGTGTGTGTGTGTGTGTGTGTGTGTGTGTGTGTGTGTGTGTGTGTGTGTGTGTGTGTGTGTGTGTGTGTGTGTGTGTGTGTGTGTGTGTGTGTGTGTGTGTGTGTGTGTGTGTGTGTGTGTGTGTTTGTGTGTGTGTGTGTGTGTGTGTGTGTGGCTGTTTACCGTTGAGTGCAGGAGGTGGTGGGGGGAGCGCCGCGCTACGAGGGCCATTTCATGTATGCACGAGGAAGGATAATAATGATAATCTAGCGTGGATTTCAGGAAGATTCGATAATCAGGCGAAAATGACAACGTGTTTAGTGTATTCCACTAAAAGGCTATTATCGCGTCTTTTCCTGGGATTACTAAGAATCACCAAAACTATACTCATATTCAAAACGGTATAAAACGGAAATGTACGGATGAAAAAACTAGGGATGCACCGAATATTCGGCCGCCGAAAATTATCGGCAGAAAATGGTTAAAAAGGCTCTTTCGGCTTTCGGCCGAAAGGGTTTTAGCACCCAAAATATATCACAGAATGTCAAAGAACAGGGTTACGTAACGTTCGTAACCTAAAGTGTTGTTGTGATGACGTAATCAAAACGTGTAACGTGAGCAGCTTGGCAGCTCTTCCTTCTAACGTAAGGTTATGTATATAACCAAGTTCTATGAATTATGGTGACGCTCAGCGTCATTCTGCACGCACTTCACTTCGTGCACGAGCACTGAATAAAAAATTCCACAATGTACCTTTACATCCCAACATTCGTCTGGCCACACCCCTATCAGCTTACCTTCATAAGCAGGTGTGTGGTCACCTACTCGCCTCCTTCCCAAACTTTCACCACAAGGCGAGATCAAGGGCCGCAGCGGCGTCCAGACGCTGAGCGTCACCATAATTCATAGAACTTGGTTATATACATAACCTTACGTTCTATTTCATTATGGCTGCCGCTCAGCGTCATTCTGCACAAGAGGAGCTGAGCGGGAGCCAAAGCTTGACAAATGTACCCCGCTGAGGCCCCCCACAACCATCAGACCGGGGAGGACCGAGCCCCCCGACCCTCTCTAATGGAGGGATACCCTCCCTATTGGAGGACGGGAGGGAGACGGATCCGACCGTGCAAAGAGGAACTCAAGCAACTCAACGCACAGGGTGAGCAGACCGTGGCTTGACCCCACGACTACGCACATGCACAACCCGCATGCCACCAGGGAACGAACGGAAGGAACAACCCTCGTTACTGCCCCCAAAATCACGGGGTCAAGAGCAAACTCAACCCCGTGGCAAGGCCGTAGCAGCGGAGCGCGAAGGAAGACCCAGACCCACTGAAGGGACTGGATCCCCTGGAAAAAGGGGGCCCGGAGGCGTGTATCACTTCCGCAACGGATTTAGTTGGATTTCGGTTTCCGGGTTCGCCTGATTGGCCGCGACGGCCACGTGACCCGCGTGGCACACGCCCCGCGGCAGCGGCAGCGTTGCCGCTGCGAATCAGAGCAATATTGTCACGCCATCTTCTGAGTGCAGACGCGCTGCTGTTTAATCACTTTTCCCACTTCAATGACAGAGCTGCTGTTTAATGCTCACTTTTCCCACTTCAATGACAGAGCTGCTGTTTAATGCTCACTTTTCCCACTTCAATGAAAGAGCTGCTGTTTAATAATATTGTCGCGTTGTGGAAAGCAGGATGAGAGAGCGTAGATTTCAGTGTGTATCATTTAATCATTTATCATTTAACATTTGACAGGCATACATTGTTGTCATACAGAAGTACAGAATACTTTTATCCAAAATGCTTCTTACTGTTACTGTTAGAGACTGTGCTAGACAAGATAAGTATGAAATAAAATAGTATAGCATGTAAAATAGAAGTAAAAATAGAGGTCACGCTGTTCAGTATAGACATATGTACAATGTTCGATGCAGAATAGAAGTAACTGAGTTACCATACAATATACAATATACTATGCAATGTACTAATATACAATACACTATAGTGCAAAGCAGCAATGGGATGAGGTACAATTTACAGTAAGGTGTACGAGTTGCAGTGCAAATGCTTCTTACTGTTGCGCTCCAGAGACTGTTACTGTACCATACAATATACAATCAGTGATGCCACAGATTACTTGTAAAAGTAATCTGATTACTGATTACTGATTACTCCTTTAAAAAGTAATCTTAGTTACTTTACTGATTACTTGATTATCAGAGTAACTTAGTTACTTTGAAAGTAACTAGGTTACGAAGTCGTCGTCCCTGCTGCTGCCACAACATAAGAATGACAAAAGAAAATTGAGTAAAATGTACTCAGTTTGAGTAAAATGTACTAATAGGGCAGGTAGGCCTATCTATAGATCTATAGATTTCACAAAAGATAAATGGTCAATAACACCACATGTAGGCTGATATGTAGCCTACCTTTGAGGCCTGCCCTATTCAGATATGGTTCTAATGTTCCTAGTGAAACAGGGGAGAGGGGTGAGTAAACCAGTGATTATATCTCAGTAACAGAATCTTCTCAAACCTCTTGTCAGAAAGTCTGTTCCTTCTAGGCGTGAGCACCAACCCTCCCAGACTAAAAAGCCGTTCCACAGGAGCACGTGATGGGATGGGTGTTATACTTCAAGAAAATGTTCTTTATGTTTGAAGGTCTATCCAGTATCTGAAGCTCATGCTCTTAAAAAACAGTCTATTAAACGGTACTGCTCCTCCTATGCTATTATTATTATTATTATTATTATTATTATTATTATTATTATTATTATTATTATTATTATTATTATTATTATTATTATTATTATTATTATTATTATTATTATTATTATTATTATTATTATTATTATTATAAAAGTATTATTATTATTATTATTATTATTATTATTATTATTATTATTATTATTATTATTATTATTATTATTATTATTATTATTATTATTATTATTATTATTATTATTATTATTATTATTATTATTATTATTATTATTATTATTATTATTATTATTATTATTATTATTATTATTATTATTATTATTATTATTATTATTATTATTATTATTATTATTATTATTATTATTATTTATTATTGTGTGCTACTGACAACCTACATACTGCAGTATGGTGTTCCATGTTCATGAATAGTGCAATGCAAAAGATGTTTAACTCAAAGGTGGAACATACCTGCACTATGGCATCTGGAAGGCCTGCAGTCGTGTCCTGCAGGGTGTCCTTCAGAGCGAGGGTCTTCTGCATCAGCACTTCAAGTGTGGGTAGTAAAGTTTAAATCCAGTAAAGAAATCCAGCTTTTGCTGTTTGGCTGGTGCACCTCCGAGTCCTGTAGAAGTCGATGCTTCGGCTTCGGTATTTTTTCTATCCGTTTGGTCGTGCTGTGCTGTCATTCCAGATGCGGTAGACAGTATTTTGTTTCCTCCGCATAGAAGTGAATGTTTTTTTCACCCGACTTAGCTGACACAAACGTTAAGTAGACGACTGAACTTCCAGTGCAAGAACTCGTTACCAGCGTGAGCGTCTCCCTGCTAGCTCGCTATGTTTAGGTCAGCCTGATAATAACAATAACAGCCGCGCCCACCAGCATGGTACAACAAGTGAGGTTGCGTGCTGTGACGTCACTCCCAATACTAGGAAAACAGCTCCAAACGTATTTTTGACTGTCGAAAACGAAAGAAAATACTGCATTCCGCCTGCATTATGATGAGATAGTAACGAAATAGTAACGCACAGCCACTTGGACAAGTAACTGCAATCAGATTACTGGCTTGTAAAGATTAACGCGTTAGATTACTATTTTCGGGGAAAAGTAATCAGATTACAGTAACGTGTTACTTAGTAACGCGTTAGTGGCATCACTGTATACAATATACTATGCAATGTACTAATATACAATACGCTATAGTGCAAAGCAGAAATGTAAGGTGTACGAGTTGCAGTGCAAATGCTTCTTACTGGTGCGCTCCAGAGACTGTTAAGCATTTTGGATAAAAGTATTCTGTACTTCTGTATGACAACAATGTATGCCTTTCAAATGTTAAATGATAAATGATTAAATGATACACACTGAAATCTACGCTCTCTCATCCTGCTTTCCACAACGCGACAATATTATTAAAGAGCAGCTCTGTCTTTCAAATGTTAAATGATAAATGATTAAATGATACACACTGAAATCTACGCTCTCTCATCCTGCTTTCCACAACGCAACAATATTATTAAACAGCAGCTCTGTCTTTCAAATGTTAAATGATAAATGATTAAATGATACACACTGAAATCTACGCTCTCTCATCCTGCTTTCCACAACGCGACAATATTATTAAACAGCAGCTCTGTCATTGAAGTGGGAAAAGTGAGCATTAAACAGCAGCTTTGTCATTGAAGTGGGAAAAGTGAGCATTAAACAGCAGCTCTGTCATTGAAGTGGGAAAAGTGATTAAACAGCAGCGCGTCTGCACTCAGAAGATGGCGTGACAATATTGCTCTGATTCGCAGCGGCAACGCTGCCGCTGCCGCGGGGGCATGCCACGCGTGTCACGTGGCCGTCGCGGCCAATCAGGCGAACCCGGAAACCGAAATCCAACTAAATCCGTTGCGGAAGTGATACACGCGGCCCGGAGAGGTCAATGACGCCAGGCATCAAGACCCCACCAGGCGGTCACTTAGTGACACCGCCCCCCACATCGCCAGCGTATTCGGACAGGGCCCCTCCAAGAGCGGGCCCTTTCCCCCCATTAGTACACCGCCTGGCACACTGACCCTGCAACACAGGCAGTCAGCATGGCCGTAAAGCATTCAAAAGGTTAACCAACGGAAGCAGGCAGCGCACCGGGGAAACCAGGCAGCAGGCTGTAGACCCGAGCCTGGAGCACTGCGGACGAGACAGGCGCCAAAGGGGTCAACTGAAAACAGCCTCCCCGGCGGAAGGGGCGTATGCTGGCGTTGTTGAGCACCATAACAAAGCCTCCATCAAAAAACCCCACCCAGAGGGGTCGAGGCATAGAAGGCTGACACGATTGGCAGACGTCATGAACGTGCAGGGGCACACTCAACCGGGTAACCCGGGAGTTGACTCTGCTCCAACACACCAGGGAATCAACCACCCTCTCGGTACACAGACGGTGGTTGTTCCTATAACCCCTCAAGAAAAAACTCCAAAACACACCTGCGGGTATACACCAGCTATACCGCAGTACAAGTGTTTCAGTTTCCAAAAAAGGGTTATCCCAGGCCTACGGTTTCAACGAAACATTACTTTGGACCGGGCCCGGCGGCTCGGGAAGCACACAGGGTTACCAAAGGAGGTCCAGAAGACTACCCCAACAGCCCCCTCTTCGCCATGCGTGAGAGAGGAGCGAAAGAAAGGAGAACCAGTCCCTTAGGATAGTGCCAGGTACAACGTGTACCCAACAAAGGGTCTCCATAACGCCTAACCCTGTGACACCCGGGCCGACCCGGCATTTTTCCCCCCGAAAAAAGCACAAGTCCCTCAGGGTACCAGAACAGCAGATCTGCATCCCCGGCGGACAACGGGTTAACTGACCTGGACCAGCGCGACCAGAACCAGTCCTGTGCCCTAACCACGCTGTAGCTAAGGGGCTACACAACCCGGACTGTATTAAAGATTGTTTAGATTAAACCACTACTAAAGAATATTAATAGCCAGACAGTATAGTTAGACAAAATGGCGGACACTCAATTGACGGCACGGGGACAAGGATACCTGGTTTATAAGCATTTTAATCGTCATAGCAACATACTGAATTATCACGTTTCTCTTTTAATAATAGAATGTCAGAGTATCAAAGTCAGCGGTAATGAATAGTTCCTAGGTTACGAATACTCGACCGGAGCTCTGCAGGGAGTGAGAAGAGACGAGGTGATATGGGGAAAGCAAGGGTAGCTGGAGACAATGGTTTCCCTCGGGAGCTCCAAGCTCCGGAGGAATTGGAGACTGGTCGGATAATCCTGTCGTCGCTGGAAGAAAAGGGGTCTCGTACGGAACCGGTCCTTGTAATCCTAGCGCCCGATGGCAGGGTTAATAGCTATTAATCCAAAAGCCTGTTGGCATAGATGGTAGCTAGCTAGCTTCGTTTGTACTGGAAGCTAGCCCGCAGACGGTCTTCAATGAGTAGTTAGATCCAAACGCCGCTGGGTTTAACTATACGTTTCTCCACGTTACTTCGCTTACACAAGTCACTATACTGCGCCAATAATGGCTCTACAATATTATAGTCGTATCTAAGTAGCTACTAGCTATCTGTAACGATACACCGCTTGTAGGTCTGTGTACAACTGTACCGGACGTATCACGCTCTCGCTCTGCTGCTTCTCCTGTTCTGATTCTGCCGACTCGTTACTTCCACTGCTGTTAGGTTACTGCTTGCGGCTGCTTGCACCATCCACAATATATATACTCAGACTGATTTCTAAGGCGCAGCCGATTTACCTGTCCGGAATCAATGCGCCTGCTATGGGCAAGTCTGAACTTGTCTGAACATGTCTAGAACCATGTCTGGGGGGCTCGTCAGGTGGCGCCTCCAATGTCAAGGGCGGGACCCAATGAGGCGAGCGAAGAATACTATTATGCAAACGGATGGCGTTGGGTATATATCTTATATAAACAATATATAAGTTATAAAAAATAATAAACGCAGACTTTCAGTGTTAATCTGGACCTTCAGAACACACGCCGACATGCCCACTCCAGAAGAGGGGGTAGGTATGCGTGTCGATCTAAAACATGAAAAGAGGGCGCCACCCAGACGGTCCCATTTGTACCACGCTCAGTGGCCCACCCCAAGGGTGTGAGACCCCTCTACCTATGTTCTGATCTATTCCGTTAACATCCCCCAGATATGAACGAGAATTCATCGAGACAACCTAGTAAACTGGCGCTCGGAAGAGACAAAACTCCATCCCAGTTGCCCTATAAAAACGCTGTTTTAATAACGAGCAACCAAGGCGCACTTAGCCCCCTGCGTGATTCTTAACAGAAACACCCCGAGCCAGCACTATGTACGCGTCGAGACCCAAACACATCAATGGATAGTCTAGCAAGACACCAGACATTGTTCCTCCAAGTCGCCTGGGAGAACGACACGGAGCCGTCGTGCTTCATGTTCCTTCCTCTTTTTATTTAAAAAAGAAAGAAACACAGACTGACATGAATCCCACATGACGCAGCTGAGGGTAATTTTTTTTACATTTTTACATCCCGCCACCCTCGCCATAGGGAGGAGACGGAAATCCCCAGAGAGACTTCCCACGCGAGCTGTATAGATTGAAAAGAATATATTGCAACATTGAGCTATGTAACACTTGGGTTAGGGCTCTCCGAGGAGGAGGCACTGAACCAATACACACTCAATAATCGAATTGAATCGAATACACACACAATAGAGCAGAACTCCTTTTTTGAAGTTCTACTCACCTTGACAATCTGAGGAGGAGGCTCAGCTGAGGGTTACATCGTATCCCCACAAACACAGTGACACAATATATTGTAACCAAACATGTCTGAGAGGAGGGGGGGAAGCCCCAGGGAAACCGGGGGGGGTCACCCCTCCTATCTTACCCTTGATACGACCAAGGCCAACAGACACCACAGGCTGAGAAAAAGATTCATTCCTCAATCACATGTCATTAAGCATAGCTTTACAGATTTAATTACCCCTCTTAGTTGTGAGTTCACCCGCGGTACAACGTTACATGAACACACATGTTCTCATCACAACCAAACCAGTTCATTTTTATACACGTAAAAAACAACACCGATTTACTACAGAGAGAAGCTATACCAGTGACAAGACAATTCACACGCAACACGCGTCGTATCCTCAATGTATTGCAGCAACACATGTTTTGGAAACATCGTTATTACAAAACATTTAGAAGGGAAGAAAAGAAGAAGTGTTTAAAGTCCGGAGGACTCCTACCTTCACCCAGAACGCAGGCCGAGAGAACCGCAACACTGGTTAACGGGACACAGAGTTGAACCCAGCATCTCCTCCGCCGGTGACGGGGGTATGTCCGCAATGCCACCCAGCCGCCGTTCTCCATGTTGACGAAGTCCTCGCTGGCACTGGCACCCGGGTGTAGGGTCGACTAACATCCTCTGTCAAAGATGACGTCGTAGTCAGAGTGTTTAAGGCATGTTAAAGTCACAGTAACGTTTCAACAGTGTAGCATTAAGCTAACAGCTGTTCGACTGATAGCAACAAGCTAACGTTCACTAGCCTGGTGAACACAACAAGCTAGCGCCGCAGCTAACAGCTGACTGGCTAACACAGTAGGCCACAACTAGCACGCCAGCTAAGCAGCTATCACCTGAACTGTACACAACGACATAACAAGCCACACTTCAGACAGGCCGCTGTCCAAGTCCCTCCCCATCCTAAGAGGGAAGAGAAAAATAAATGTCAAACACAGTTTTCAACAGTGATTTACCAGACATACAGCGGAGCCAGCACAATTCCCATCCGGGCTGCAGCCGACTTTGAGCATGGAACTCCCGATAAAGAAGATCCTATACCCACATTTCCTCGTTAGGGTGTACTTCCATTTTTATGTGAAAGATGGGGCCTGCACGGGACAGAGAAGCATCCCCTCGTCCAGAGAATCCCGGGTTTTTCCCAGGTCTTGGTCGCGGCCCACTAGGTTGACCATCATGGGCGTCAGACCAAGATCTTCCGTCCGCCGCTTAAGAAGCCGAGCAGAGGACCCTAGTCCGGAGTCGGCGTTCGTAAAATTGTCAGTTAACCCCCATAGCATAACAGACAACCAGAGCTCGCAAGCAAAACAATACTCACCCCACCCGGAAGCAAAACCGATTTCTCACAACAGCCGGTGCTTCCTACAGTCCAGCTGTATGACCGGAGGGCAACCCCATCCAGCCGCAGCAAGGATGACTGCAGTCGGGGAGTACATCAGCGGCGCGAGCCCCTAATACAAAAAAGCCGGTGGAGGTCAAAATGATCATCATCTTCCAGACACTCCAGTGACGAAGACAATATCACCGTATTTTCTCGAAAATAGTGAGAGAGAAAATAAAGATATGATGTCAACGTATCTTCCCGTTCTTTTGTTTTCCAACTTTCTTCTACTAACTACCTCGTCAAGTGTGGGATCTACCGAAGGCACTTCCTTGTGGTGAAAGTGAAGAAGGAGGCGAGTAGGTGACCACACACCTGCTTATGAAGGTAAGCGGATAGGGGTGTGGCCAGACGAATGTTGGGATGTAAAGGTACATTGTGGAATTTTTTATTCAGTGCTCGTGCACGAAGTGAAGTGCGTGCAGAATGACGCTGAGCGGCAGCCATAATGAAATAGAACTCCTCTTGGGAGTCACGCTGTTTCTATGTAAACTCCGTGAGCAACGCATCCAATAAATGCGTCTTTAATATGCTTTATATCCTCGCCATTACTATATGCCTGTTGCGGTTAAAACCTTTTGAACTAACGTTAGCGTTAAGCTAGCTAACAATGCTTCCATTCCTCTTTGACCCGTCTCTCTTAAGCTACGTAATCCCCCGCTAAGAGTCATGGGAGTAGTAAATACAACAGTCCTGTGTGTGTGTCTTTATGCAGATCGTTATGCAGTTTTAAAGCACCTTGGCTTTGTTCTGAATGCACTTTGTTGTAGTTATCCTACAGAGAAAAGAAAATGCACTTGACTTTAACACATCCACCGCCAAAAACGGCTTACGACGGGTTTCAAGGTCATGCGAATTCCGCCATTCCACGGCGTACAACGTTATTGAGATCATATTTCATTTTTTCGCCATGGTATTCATAATTCCCTCACCCAGCCTCGGCTGAGACAGTGGGACTCGGCACAACCGTGCAACGCTTCAATACCGCCGCCTGGTGGATGATCGGGCGAGTTACAACCGGAAATGGATCTCTGGTGATCTCCGTGCATTTGGGAAATGCGTCCGGCACTCACATATTGTTGCGGGACTCTAGACACACATCCGTGTATATGGATCGCTGCCATAACTCAATAATCTATATGATTTGGGTGTTTATTTCGCCATACAAACCGGAAATGGATCTAGTCGATCGCCGTCAAATAAGTGGGATCTTTTCCCTCCAGTCTCATCGGCGAACGGTAAGAGGACAGTAACGTTACTTTCAGCGCGATTGTTTATTATTATTAATGCAAACTGCTCTGATCAATATATCACCCATACTACATAAAGCATTTACTGACGATCACGGAATTATAAACGACCCCCCCCCCCCCCCCCCCCGTTCATCCGCGCATGATGAGTCATAACGTTTAGGATCGTATTCAGTTGGATTTTTTAATATAGCGTGTATCATGAATAAACTGCAATCGATAATCTATATTATGCGTTTAGGCCTATAACTAGCGTTCTAGGAATTACTGCAGAAAACAATAAAAACATATTTATATTCTAGACGTATTTTCGTATGAATCTATGAATGAAAAAGTATAACGTTCCTACATCCTGAACGATAGATAATCGATGTTGAATGGGCCATAGTAATGTCAATTTAGCAATACAATTTAAAAAGTTATAGCCCTGCAAAGAAGGTGAACATCTCCATAGGCTTAGAGTGGTGGCAGAGAGTGGTATGAGAGGGGCAAACTGCGTGGCAGTTAATGTGTTAATGCACATTTTGTTGTATGCAAAGAGAAAATGTTTAAATTGTACAATCTTTCAGCAGTCAGTCTGGAATTAATGTATGCATTCAAAAGTGCTGAATAAATGTTTTATGGGCCCATAATAGTGATTATTAATATTATTTAAGTTAAGTTTTGCCATAATCATGTCTTTTGCTAAAAGAAAAAAGCAAAAAAAACAGCCATTTTGCCATAATCAGGTAGCTAAAAAAAAAAATACATTATATATATATTTATATTAATCATTTTCGGCCTTTCGGCATTCGGTTTTCGGCCAACTGTTTCCTATTTTCGGTATCGGTTTCGGCCAAGAATTTCCCGTTCGGTGCATCCCTAAAAAAAAAATCCGTTTTGTGCATGTTGACTGGAAGCAACTCACTGACAATCGGCGGGTGTATTAGACCCATAGCTATAATATAAGATATATTTTAAGCACTCGCAAATCTCGCAGTCTCCCCATTGATTAAAGCGATGGCGTTCTAGCACCCCCTGGCTCATTAAGCAATAGCGCTGAATGAGTTAAAGGTGCTACGATGTCGCACTAGAGCACCCCTGCATGTCATTTATCTAATCAGGTGCATTCCACGTGGGGAAATGTAGGGAGGGAATACATGCACACATTTCTTAATTTTTTTGACCAAATCTTTTTTATTTTCATTTTTTTAAACAAGAAACAACACAGCACAATAATGACAATAATACATAACAGACATCCAAGAACACAAACTAACACAACAATGATTAGACAATAAATTAGACCTATTATATATTGGATACACAACCAGTCAAAACAAGTTGTCACAAAGTAAAAGGATAACAAAATAAAATCTTTACTATAAAAAAGGGGCTTACCGAACCCCCTCCACCACCAGGCCCTCCACCCGCAAGCCACAACCCCGGAGGACCCACAGCCCGGCCCCCCCGCGAGCCAAAGCACCACGCCTCTTTAGTGCCTCGACCCGCAGAGACCCCGAACCACGGCTCCCCCCAGCCAGAGCCCACGATCACCAGACCCAGATCAGAAGGGGGTCAGAAAATATACATAGGATCAATATTGAATGAAAAATAATAAACAAAACAAAAATACAAAAAACAACATAACCATCAACATACATGAATATTCGCTCGTTCTCCCCTCCACCAAAATTTAGATGGATCTGTTGGTGATCTGGGTTGCGTGATGATAGCCTAATATTTTCCCATACCGCATCCCAATCAAAATCTATATCCAACTCAGGGATATCCTTTCTCCAAATCGTATCTAAGGGTAGGTCTTTATATGAGGCCTTAAGTAAGTGCCGATAAAAGTCAGAGACGAAGCCTCTCGATGTCTCTCTGTCATAAAATAATTTGTGAAACCAGTGTCGTTCTGGTGGAGCGTCCCATGGGACTCCGTGAGCCTTTAGAGCTGCCCTCATTTGTAAATAAAAGAAAAAGGAACTACCAGGGAGATCAAATTCGTTGGATAGGTCCTGAAAAGACCGGATACCAGAGTCGTTGAAAATATCCCTCAATATATGGATACCCTTCCCCTCCCATCTGGGGAATCTAATGGGTTGTTGTCCAATAAGGAGCTAATTGTTATTGAACAGTGGGGAGTGCATGTGCCATTTATGGCGGTTAGTGCGAGTTCTCTGGGTATCACGCCAAATCTGGATCACATGTGTGATCAGAGGGCCAAATCGTAATTTGCATTGTTTAATTGAGATGTTGGTATACACGATATCTTGAAGTCTGTGTGGGGACACCATCTCCTCCTCCAATGGACGCCAGGAAACAGCCGCATGAGCGTCAAACCATGTGATAAGAGGTCTTAGAGAGTATGCTTGGAAATAATATTTGAAGTCCGGAAATGCCAAACCTCCGTCCAATTTACTCCTCTGTGCAGTGGTTCTCTTTAAGTGTGGGCGTTTGTTATTCCAGACGAATTTATATGCAGCAGAGTGCAGTTTTTGCCAGTAACCAACAGGAGGAGACAACGGAAGCATGGAGCTAATAAAATTAATTCTAGGTAAGACATTCATCTTAATTATTGAGGCGCGGGCCTGTAATGAGTTCTTTTATTTGGACCACCTGTCAAAATCATTCGCAATCCTGTCACCCAAGCTGGAGTAGTTATACTTTACAGTCTGGTTAACAGTCGGGAATATTTCAACCCCAAGGCATTTAAAGTGATCTACCATGAGAATATTTGCTGGAAGGAGGGTTGCCTTCGCAGCCTCATTGAGTGGAAGGAAGGCTGATTTTGGCCAGTTGATCTTAAATCCAGATAGGCTGCAAAAGTCATCTATTACTTGGAGAAGGTAGGGCAGAGAGACGACCGGGTTCTGCATAAATAGGAGTACATCATCCGCGTATAAGCTGATATGGTGATGTGTGCCCTTAATTGACACAGGGGATATAACTCGTGATTGCCTTATGTACTGCGCTAGGGGTTCGAGTGAAAGAGCACAGAGTATTGGGCTCTTATAAAGCCAGTCTGATCGGGGTTAACCAGAAACGTCATGTGCTTTTGAAGTCGGACGGCTATTACCTTAGCATATAGCTTGAGATCGGCTCCGAAGAGACTTAAGGGTCTATAGCTGCCACATTCCGTGGGGTCCTTATCTTTCTTGAGTAGAACAGATATAAGTGCCATATTGACATCCCTGGAGAAGTTGCCCTCCTCGACTGAGTGTAAAATCATTGAAAGTAATAAGGGATGCACACATTTCTTTGAATGATATATTTTTTGGGGGGGGGATCAATACTTATATTCCACAGTTTTCTAAAAGATCTGTGGATGTATTATTTATTTTTTTAATGATTACTCTCTACATAAAAATTATATCTATAGTTCTTTTAAATGTTCAATAAAAATATTGTGGGTAAAAAAAGATTACTAATCGACTAACCAAGTCTTGGTTGACTAAGATCAAAATGGACCGATTAATCAGCTAGAAGTGGACAGACGTCCCAGTCATGCCAGGGACGCGGGAAGGGGGGGTGCGGGGGGTGCTGCAGCACCCCCTCTCAATTATTGCAAAAAAAAATATATATATATATATATATATATATATATATATATATATATATATATATATATTTTTTTTTTTTTTTTTTTTTTTTATGGCAGTATTTATATATTTGTATATACTGTAACTGTATAACTGTAACATTGTATATTATAAGTTTATCCTGCTCAAAGCACGTCACCATTTTAATATTGTGTGTATTGAGCCGTACTGTATTGTAGCCATTCTCCAATCTGTTAAATAAAGTTTTCATTCATTCATTACACTACTGTATGTACACAATCATACGTGTAAAACCGAGTAGATTTCCGAGTGATGACAGACTGTCACAGACTGATTGAATGACAGGTGAAACAGCTAATTGTATTCACCTCCTGTCTCCCGCCCTTCCCACGCACCACGAACCACTGAGCTACTGTGATACAGTGCTTGCGCAGTCAGTCGATTTGAGCTAGTAGTCAGACTTTGCTAGCACAGAATGTCTCACTCGCAGAAAAGAAAAATATCAGATTTATTTTCTAAACGTCCCGCCGGTCCCAGTGACAGTCCCACTAAATCTGATAAACGTCAGAGAGAGACAGAGACGACAGGTTCAGCCTCAGCATCAGGTATTGAAGAGTTAACTGAGTCTGTTCCCCTATACCCCCCCTCGGGCGCCAGGGGCTTCCACTGAGGGGTGATGCAAATAGGGATGGGGTGTTATGGCAGCTCATGATGGAAAGAGTGCGCACCGAGTCTGATCCCGAGTTGAAGAATTGGCTCCAAAAGAGAGACAACTGGATGTCCAACAACATCCAAAACGAAATCTTACAGCTGCTTGCCCATGATATTCAGCGACAAATTAGAGGCAAAGCATCCAAAAGCCCAATCTTTGGCTTGAGCGCTGACGGAACCACTGATGTCACTCACTGGAAAAGAACAATTCTCGTGTAATATACAGTTAGCCGATGACAACTTGGAAGCTCAGAATTTCTTTTGGGGTTTTTACAATGCCCGGCCCAGACACAATAGCCGAGACGCTGTTTTTGTGTATAAAATACTTTTACGCCTCGACCTGCCCATGGAGAGGCTGATAGGATACTGTTTTGACGGGGCCAGCAACATGTCTGGGGGGTACAGGCTAGACCAGGGGTTCCCAAACTTTTCAGGCCGCGACCCAAAAAAAAAGGTGTCAGAGAGCCGCGACCCCCACTATTATAGGAGGTAAAAAGAATTATTTTAAATGGAAATGTATGCAAAACATGCAAACGTTCAAACGCACACACACTAATAAGCATTGGAGGCTTTTAACCAGGGCCGGACTGGGGAAATCATTCAGGCCAGGAAATATAGCCCCAGTCAGGCCACTTTTTAAGCAGGGGGTCTGGGGGTCCCCCACCAGGAATTTCTTTGTTACAAAGACTTAATTTCCTGCATTCTGGTGCAGGCATTTTTTTTATTTGTACCCTTTAAATGCCAGTGTTTGTGATGGCATCACAACTTATTGTTAAAAAACAGGCTAGCATATGTATGATTAGCAACAACACAGATTTTTATGGATTTTCAGTTTTTTGTAATTGATAAATACAATATTTTATTCAACTTCAGCCCTGATCATAACACCACATATTCATTTTATAATTCTAACCGTTTAAATGCCAGTGTGTGTGATGGCATATATTTGCAATATATCAAATGCAAAGTACATTTTTCTGGGGGGGATTATTACAGGCTAGCATGTGTCAATGATTAGCAGTTTTTCGTAAGGATCCCGCCTCCACCAATCACATGCGGCTCCCTTTGTGTGTGTGTGAGAGCAAGAGAGAGAGAGAGAGAGAGATAGTTCTCCAACTTGTGTGAGTTGCAGTGATCTCCTGGTTGTTCCCCACCTAGGTTATCTAACTATTGCGCTGGTGCAAATAGAAACACTGGCCTGGCCTGCTTCTAAGTTCAGTGGCGACCCCCCAGCACCCCCTGCCGTTTTATAGTTCCCGCGTGCCTGAGTCATGCCGATCATGCAGATGTTTACCAGTGCAGTGCCAAAATATTTCTCTCTCTGTCTCTGCTACTGATTGGTGCTTTATTATGAGCAACTCGCTGCTGTCAGGGGAAAACCTTGTATCTCCAGTTTTAAATGTAAACTATACGTGGTTCACTGTGTTGCCAGGAAACCCATTGAAAACCCAGTGTGTAACTTCAAAGAGATGTGGAAGTCAATCTGGAAAATGTGGCTGTTTTTCATAATTCCTGAAAAGTCTATCCTTTTGGAGATACAAGGTTTTCTCTTCTTCCCTGCTTAAAAACAGTGTTGGATACCAAGGGCCAGTAGGTTGTGTTCATTTTAGATTTGAAAAACGGTGTGCTGGAAATGACAAAATTTAATGTGTGAGGTCCATGGAGGACACTCTGGGGCAGTAATGTAAATAACTGGAATGAATCATCTTCTCCTAAGAGGCAGAAATACGCCTCACAGTCACAACAAAGGTCACAGATCCAACCTTTGCCTTCACAACCTCTAAACAAGAAATGACAGATTTCTGATGCGCCACTCTCTCTCTCTGTGTGACTGTGAGGTGGTCTGTGTGCTTACCTGAGTGTGTGTGCTTACCTGTGTGTGTGTGTGTGTGTGTGTGTGTGTGTGTGTGTGTGTGTGTGTGTGTGTGTGTGTGTGTGTGTGTGTGTGTGTGTGTGTGTGTGTGTGTGTGTGTGTGTGTGTGTGTGTGTGTGTGTGTGTGTGTGTGTGTGTGTGTGTGTGTGTGTGCGCGTGTGTGTGCACGTGTGCACGTGTGTGTGCGTGTGTGCGTGTGTGCACGCGTGTGCGTGCGTGTGATTGTGTGTGTGTGTGTGTGCGTGTGCGCGTGTGTGTGCGTGTGCGTGCGTGTGTGCGTGTGTATACCTATTGTCTCTTTTTGTGAGGTGTTTTGTTGTGTATCAGGATACCTTTTCATCCTCTCCAGGCTGAACCATCTACTTTTAACTGACAGCAAATTGCTGGGCAGAACAAATCCATTTTTAATTTCTTTAGCCCAGAATGATATGTGGGAGAATAAAGCCGTCCTATCTCTCCTGGAGGAGCCAGTTACTGTTGGTGGCCTGTACGCTGAGGAATACAGTCCGCTTTCAATGTACAGCTTCACAGGGAGCTATGGCCAAAATGCTGACGGAGACAGACCACAAGCCCCTCACAGCTGCCTGGGAATGTCATTTGCACCTCAGTAAAACACTACCTGGACATGTACTGCAGATCTGCCACCCAATCGACAACGGAGGATTCACCCTCGTCGAAGAGCACGTCCTCTTGGGTGGTCCAGGCACGAGGAGAAAGAAAGAGCACAAATATTGCTCTCCCCACATCTCATAAATGTCACAATTAAAACAAACCACAAGGCACTGTGTACGTTACAGTGCCTCTCAGGGGACGGTTTGACATTTGGAGAATCATGTAGAGTTTCTTGTCACGAAGGAAGTCAGATTTCACGTTCCCTGGGGAGGTTTGCGCACTGCACCGTTATTGGACTAAATTGGGGAAAGATTTCACCGGGGGAGGGGAGAGGTGAACATAACAGAATGTCGAATAGATATTCATAGCAGATTCCCTGAAATAGGCCCCCCGCTAATGACGGAAATCTATACATAGAGCCGGTTGTCGTTGGCGCTTCTTGCTGGTGGTGAGTAGGATGCACCAGCTGTCAACGTGGAGATGGAGGAGAGGGGAGGGGGGGAAGGCTACAAGGCCAAGAGGAAGCAGCGAGTGAACATTCAGTCATATGTATCGTCACGTAATGTGACATAGGGTGCACCACATTATACCAAATCTGGTCTGGTATAAGATTTTGTACTCTTGTATTGCCCTCACCCCCATAAAACCCCCCTCTCACCTCCAAATCCCCTAATCAAATTTGGCTACAGATTATATAATTCTTTGGAGATATCGACTGCTCAGGTGGTTGGCGTGGGACAAGCAGGTATTGATTTGTGGACCGCTGCGGCCGAGGTGGTCAAGAGAGCGATGTAGCGGCGGTGGAGTGGGGGTGGGGTGTTGGTCCTGGGGGATCCGGCGGTCTTGGGGGAGGGGGGAGTGGGGGAGGAAATGTCCATTGTCTAATGTCTATTGTCTAATGTCTTTTGCGTTGTTTGCTGTGTTTTAATTTTCTACTTGGTATCTTGTATTTTGTATTTATTAGTTAAGTTTTGGTCTGTATTTATTATTTCTTATTATCGTGTCATTATTATTATTATTATTATTACTGTTGTTATTGTTATTGTTGATGTTGTGTTGTCAAAAGAAAATAGAAAATAAAAAAATTATTTGATAAAAAAAAGAAAAATATTATATAATTCTATGGTGTCCCCAAAGTCCTTTTCTTCATATCTGTTATTTTTATTAGGGTGCTACCGCTGATAAAAATGTGGCGCCCCCTCTCTGACGGGTCACACCACAGCGTGTTAGCATTTTCACATACCATAGCTGCTCTGGCTTTCCGCTCTGTAGGGCTAGGCACCAGGGCGAGTGGCTACTTGACGTGACAGAATTCACCATAGCATTATATAATCTTGAGCCATGTTTGATTAGGGGAATTTAATCTATTTAAATCTATATAGTGAGTTGAGAAACCACTGAAGAGAAGGGGGATGTGTGAACTGGAGGCGGGGGATGTGTGGGGGATGTGTGACCTGTGTTTATCAAGGAGGTGTATGAAGAGTCTCATCTGGACCATTTCTTTGAGAGCAATGAATCCCACATGCATATGTAGCAGGGTGGATTATCCCTGCTTCGTGGGAACTGTGGTGCACGGTCACTAGGTAGCGAGACACAGTAGCACTCTGGCCAGCTGCACCTCCGTCTTTGGGGTCCGGAGCGTCAACTGGAGGCTGGCAGTGGGAGTGTATGAAGCCCAGGATTTACAAACCTGGTCCGGTACTCTGGTCTTCCTCCCTCTCTCTTGGGCAGTCAGCAGTACTCCCCAACACACCCTCACCCTCCACAATTGTCTCCTTAGCCCCCCCACACCTAATGACTGGATGGTAAAGAAATAACTTGGTTCCCCCCGCAAGCAGTACCCTCCCTCAGTAACACCAGAAACCTTACAGTGGGAAATGGAAGGTTGAATAGGAAGGGGTTAATAATGGATATATTACCCGCATCAAAGGGTTAGGGTTAGGGTTAGGCTCAATAAAAGACACACACACAGTGCTCCCGTTCTGGATGAGTGTTATTGTAACGTGGCCTAGTTACAACAATGCTACGTCTGGTGATTATTGCACCATGGGCATCAACACACAATAATTACACTGGCATAAATCAATTATATAATTACACTCAGGCACCAAGTGCTCTCACGGTACCCAGACTAAGTGCTGCCCACGTCTGGGCTGAACACAGTATCTACCTTCTCTAAGGGATTACATATACTGCTCCAGGTCGGGTATATGGGGAAGGAAGGGGGAACATAGGGGAGGAAAATAGAAGGATTCACTGAACGGGAAATATTATGAAACACACACCTTATCACGCTCAAAGAAAAGGAATGAAACAAAAGAGTGAGCCCACAAAATACCAGTAAAGTCCTATCTTAATGCCGGCATATATTGTTCGGGGTACCCCTATGGAATGGTAGTAGCAACGTTACTTTCGCCCGCAGGCTGCACCACACTGTGTATTGTATAAGGAATCGGGAGCATCAATGCTCATTTGTACTCATCCGAAATGGCCGCCTCGCCACTCCACTGTTGTCCGGGAGGCAAGATGGCGTCGAACGCTCTCGGCGAGGATGTTAGCAGGCGGAGCTAGGCAGAGAGGCAGCGCCGGCTGAGAGCGTGTGCTGAGCGATGACGACCCCTGCTGGATGGGAGGAACTCCCGTAAGCCGCAGGTAGCCTGGTGCAGGTCTGAGTGAAGTCCGCCGGAGCAGGCTGAATGCAGGCAGCCGGGTGCAGGTCTGGTCGAAGTCAGCCGGAGCAGAATGGTTGTTGGCCCACGCTCGTCCTGGTGCGCGCACTCTATACCGCACACTGTAACTACTATAACTCGGTGGTTAAAGACTTGGATACTTGGTTAACCGCACGCTACTTATACCGCACACAGTAACTATCATAACCCGATTGCTAGTGCCTGGCTCTGCACTAATTGTTCATATACTATCGCTGGTACTGCTAGGATATCGTGTCCACTAGCCAGTACTTGTTATCACCCGTTGCTATCTCACGGGGCCCTCTGGCATAACGTCAGCAACAGGGCTCTCCAGAGCCCCCGTTAGCTGCGACTACTCGTTGTCCAAGTTCACTGCCGAAGAGGACGGCTTCCGCTTGCCTCCTCCATATATCACCTCCCAACTCTCTCCGCCACTCTCTGCCTGCTACCGCCCCCTGCTGGTCCCGCCTGCCAGTCACAAGGGGAGACGCATTGTAGAATATGATCCAGTACTGTAATTTATAATCCATATTCCAGTGCTCTTATGAAGGGGACGCTTGTGTCATTGTTCGTGTGAGTATCAATGAAACTAGTTAGAATGTCTTTGTGTACAAAAGGGATATAAAACACCAGTCAGCAGTCTCGAATAATATACAATATTTTCAGACTGCTACACATATAAGATGAAAATGTTGAATACTGGGGTGGTCACAGAACATTCATTCTGGAGGTTAGACAGACCACACTATGGGATCAACAGCTGGTGAGGGTGTTGGGAGACATTGGGGTCTCTGGTCACATGACCTTCTATAGTGACCTTCTACAGTGATGAACAACCTGTATAAAACTTAAGGGTGACCCAGAATTTAGAGGAGATTGGAGGACACAAGGTATGTGGGGCCAGAATACATCGGGTGAAACTAACCTCTCTTGTATTGCCTATTCTGTGTTTATCAATTATCTTAGGCCAGGTTAATGGTTGAGTTGGGTATCAATTAATTCAGTCTCCAATACAATAATTATCTTGTCATCATATTTACCACTACTTGTTAATAATCAAGGATTTGTTGGCATTATGTGATAACGTCATAGCATTATTATTGTAAAACTGTCAAAATATGAAATGTTTAAAATGGAATATGATCATTGAAAGAAGTAGTTGTGTAATCTATTTTATAACGCATCACTGCTCCTCCAAAAGTGAGTGAACATCCTGATTCTGCTCCGCATATTCAGCATACTCAATGGCGACCTTCTCATAAATGTCATCTCTCAGTGCATGCAAGGTTTCACCTGGTTTTCTAATTCTTTGTCTCAGTTCAATGCCGATGGCTTCCGCATGCTCCGAGCGCGGCCCCTAGGCGGCCTCTATCTCCTCCACAATATGCCGACCACTGGTCAGATCTTGGATCCTTGTGGACGATAGCACCAGCTGCTCCGGTCAAGCTGAATCTGAGCTGCACAGCCCTGATCTCCTCCGAGTGTGACCGGTGTAAATGGTTCAGCGCTGTGTTTCAGTTATGCAAGGGACAGCCAGGACTCCGCTTTGTTGAACACAGGTTTATTTCTTTCTCTCAGCCTGTACAATCAAGTAACAGTTGCCTTTCTGTCTCATCAACATGACAAGAGAGGCGGGACGGTTAATAGAGCAAAGGCTTGTTGTCATTGCTGTCTGGAGAATCATTACAGCACACTGTGTGTGATGAACAGCCTTGTGGCACAGACCCAGCCTGCCTCAGATTATGCTGCCCATGTTCACACAGTTTGGGTTCCCTAACCCTTGGCAGCTGTGCATCCCTGGGCGGGGTGCCGTCATAACCTAGGGCTTGCACTCGATGACTAGGTCTCACATGATGGGGCATACATGGGCAAATGGCGCCAGAGCCGGGGCAACTAGGGTGCCTGTGGTGTAATAGTTAGTTGCAACTTTTGCTGTGTTGCTTGTGCGCTGCAGGGGTTATAGCTGAGGAGAAGCCAAAAGCTCCCCATATGCTGGCTTTTGCCGGGTTGCTGGTACAGTGAATGGGGTTAATTAGCTGAGGAGAAGCTACAAACTCCCCATATGCTGGCTTTTGCTGGGTCGCTGGTGCAGTGAAGGGGTTATATATCGTACTTGGCTTATCGCGTCCCGCTCTTAAGCCTATCGAGATATACCTAATTTCATGTACCTATTGTACTCCATCAACGAATAAAAACAAGTACACCCACACCTGCCGGGTCCCGCCTCTATGGAGGCGTAGCCTATAAGACAGTAGGCATGGTCACCAATACACTCTTCGTCTATTTTCGTTTCCATCATAACGGTCGCAGTGCACCTTATGTAAACTAGTTGTTATGAAAAGATTATGAGAAATTGCGTAATGTTGAAAGTTACCGGAGGTTGCTTACCCCTGGAATCTTCGGGGCATGTTTCAGCGACACGTCGGGCCTATTCTGATGTTTCCTCGTCTGGTGACAGCGTGCAAGGTTGGCTATCGAGCCGGCTTGTACACAGGTAGGCCCTGTGTCATCAGGCATGGGTATTAGTGTTAGTAATGCTGGGTTGTTTTGTTACACAACCATGTTGTGTGTCGGCGCCAGGGGCGGGATGGTTTGGTGGACGTTTCACTGCAGTGAACGGGTTCCAAACGGTCCTGGAAGCGTGCTATTAAACAACTAATGCTAACGCTACGTGCTAATGCTAATGCTAACATGCTAACACTACTGCTACGCTGTTCTAATGTCTCCGCCGTGGGATGTTGCTGCTTTTCCCTCCTCTTGCCCGGTTCATCAATGAAGGTCAGTCGGTAGCTAATGTGGGGGTTTTGCTGAGTCCTATTTTACCCTTTTTACGGGTAAATGGGTTGTCAACAGGGTGTGCCATGACTAGGTAGGCCTAGCCAGGTAGCGTTAAACCTGTGCCCCGGCGGGGCTTTGAACAGGGTTTCCACCCGGAAGCCGATGCTTGAGGCTCGGCGGGTGGCAGTAGATCTATACTACTGCAGGACGGGACTTAGCGGCGGCCCTTGTTGTGGCTCAGCTGACTGTTTTCTGTCCATAGTAGCGTTGAACGCTATGCTATAGTAGTGTAGTGGGCTACTGTTTTGTTCTGTCTCTCCGCTACGAGAATGTCTGTCTATGCTACAGCTTTCTCTCCTTTCAACCATTCCTGCTGACGGTCAATCGGTGTCTATTGGGGGAGTAGTGCGGGGGGGGCTTTGTTTACCTTTTGGGTAAATGGGCTAAGCTGGGGCTGGTGTGCTGTTGTGAATATTTTGAATGAATGCGGGACTGGTTCTCTCTGGTCCGCCTCCCCTTAACGTTGTGTATATGGGCTTGCTCATTCTACAGTATTTTGTGGTGTTAGTTCTTTTATTCATTTAACCCCTTCATGGTGCACACCACAGTGGAGGTTGCTGTTTGCAACCACCAATGGTGCTCCGTGTTAACATCAGTCCTTTGCTTTTGACATATTGAAACAGTGCCCCGCCCGGCCGACGCCATGGGTGGGTCGGCCTGGCGAGTGGCTGGTGGGCTGCTAAAGCCTGTACCGCCATGGTATGGAATTGGCAGCGATTAGAACTGTGTTCGAATTGCTGTTTTTTCTATAAAAAAAAATGTGTCTGGTGGCGGGGCCTTGAGGGCCAGCTGACGTCGACACATCGGTGACCCTATTGTCAGGGTCACCAGCAGTGACAGCTCTGGTCAACGAGATCCAATCTCTGTGGACGAAGCAAGCCATCGTTGTGGCGTTCTCCTCCCGGTGTTCTCTGGTGCCTGAGAAATCGGGAGGGGGGGGGGGTGTCAGACCCATGCTGGACCTGTCCCATGGGAAGGTTCAGCATTTTTTGGATCGTCTCCTACCTGTTGAACACTGTCAGGTGGGGGTCTGGTTCTCCTCCATAGACCTGTAGGATGCGTTTTCGCATCTCCGATCTTCCATCCTAGGGCTTACCTACGCTTCCTTTGCAGGGTTAGCGTATGAGTACCAGAGGCTGCCGTTCAGTTTTTCTCTGGCTCACCGCATCTTCACCAAGTGCGTGGAGGCCGCACTGGGGCCTCTGCGTCGTCAGGGGTTACGAAGTGTATTCTGCCCTGACGACGTTCTGGTCCTTCGCGGTCAAGGTGGATCGTCGGGTCTCGTACCAGGCAGGTCCCTACCAGCCTGGGGCTTTCTGTAGACTGGAAGTAGAGTACTCCTCTTCCCAGTCAACGGTTGGAGTGCTATGGGCATCCCTCTCAGAGCGTGTTGTCGACACGCTCGGGAGGTTCCGTCCTAGGATGGTTACGGCGCTGTCTCACGTCACGTTTTTCACCGACGCCTCCCTCGCTGGTGACGCGTCGGGCCAACGCAGTAAGGGGCAGCTGGCAAACCATGCTGCCCGGTCTGCGCTACGTTCAATGTGTTGGTATTGAAAGCGGTCCTTCTGGTCCTCAAACGGTGTTGATCAGGACGGACAATACGACGTCAGTGTCGTATATCGACAGACAGGGAGGAGTACGCTCCCCCTGTCTGCACCAGGCGGCGGGCGGCTGGCTATGGGCGTCCTCCATCTGCGCGGCCTGAGGGCTCCCCACATCCCCGGCAGGGTGAATGTGGGTACAGGTGTACTGTTGCGGGGCGGTCTCATCCTGACGGGTGGGGATTACGTCCGGACATAGCCAGGCAGGTCTGGGACCGATGCCGTGCCGCCTGGGATTCTTCCCCATACATCTGTTAGGTCAGTTGTTGGGACGGGTACGTTGAGGGGCGCAGGTTCTTGATCCTGATGGTGATACCATCCGGAATGCGCATGCTCCCTCCACTGTCACGCTTTACGCGGGCAGATGGCGTATGTTCCAAGTGTGGTGTAAGACGGGGGGCCGGGACCCAGTCTCCTGCCCCCTGGATGCTGTCCTTAGTTACCTCCAGTCTCTCCTTGATAGACTGTCGGCTTCGACGGTGAGGGTATATGCAGCAGCTATATCCTCCTATCATGAGGGATTTGAGGGGGATGTCTTGTTCAGCCACCCTCTTGTGAAGCGTTTCCTGCTTGGCGCTCGATGCGTTAAGCCGGTGCAACGCTCTTTGGCTCCGAGTTGGGATCTTCAATTGGTCCTCGTCGGTTGTCCTTGGCCCCGTTTGAGCCTCTTGAGCAAGCGCCGTTGGAACAGCTGTCATTCAAGACTGCGTTCTTGCTGGCCGTCACCTCCGCTGAACGCGTGGGTGTGCTTTGTGCTCTCTCGGTACGACCAGAGTGCCTGTCTTTCGTTCCGATTGCGGTGCCACTCTGCGGCCTAATCCTGCCTTCGTGCCTGTAAATATCCGGAGTTCTTCCGCTCCAGGGATATTGTGGTTCAGGCATTTCGTCCGCCTCCTCACGCTAGTGAGTTAGATGCGGGCCTTCACCTGTCATGTCCGGTCCGTGCTTTGGGAATTACCTCAGCCATACTCAGGACCTCGTGGTCACCGATCAGCTTTTTGTCTGTCACGGTGGTTCTCAGGCCGGTAAGGCACTATCGAACAATGCCTGTCCCATTGGTTGTGCGAGGGCATTGCCCTCTGCTACATGTTGGCCAGGCTGGATCCCCCTGGGGGCGTCAGGGCGCACTCCACTCGTGGGGTGGCTGCCTCTGCCGCTCTGCTGGGTGGGGCCTCGGTGGAGGACATCTGTGCTGCAGCTTCATGATCCTCCCCGGGCCCCTTTGTAAGGTTTTACCTCATGGACATGACCGGGGGTTCTGTCTCCCAGGCGGTTCTGGGGTCTGTGGCCTTCCTGCTTCCCGTCCTTTGGTAGGGTAGCAGGAGTGTGTGGGTATGGGCCACAGTGTGTTAGGTCACACGTGGTTCCGCCTGTGCTGTGTGTTCAAGGGGTTCTAGTTCCTCCTTGCTCGCACTCCGGTGGAGTTGACTGCGCCCCCCCTTCATTAGGAAGGATGGGGTGACGGGACTCCCCAAACCCCTTGATGGTGGCTTACGGGTCCTCAGGGGGTACATTTGTCGGGCCTCGCGTCCGCTCTAACCCATATCTCGATAGGCTTAAGAGCGGGACGCGATAAGCCAAGTACGATATATAACGGAAGGTTATGTATATAACCTAGTTATATGAGTACTGGCTTAGCGTCCCGCTCTTAAGCGGCCCTGAGTCCCCTTGAGGGATCTTTTACTGGAAACAAGATTTTGGCGAGGAAGAGTGTATTGGTGACCATGCCTACTGTCTTATAGGCAGGGTGCGATCCACGGGGGAGCTGGGGCAGCCATGGCTCCCTTAGATCAGACATCAGCTCCCCTGAAAACATGATTTGTGAATCTTTGGGGGGTCTCTAAATTACTGAAAATAAATGCTACTTTTGCCATGTATTTCTCATTTTTCTGTAATTTTCTGTATCATCATCGTGTATAATAATAAACGTATGCTATTTTGGATGTATGATTAATGATTTGCGCACTAATTCACACACGTAATATGGCAACATGCATGCTATTCTTGCAATTACCATTCGGAGCGCGGCGGCTGGTGCTGCTCCGGTGGCGGGGACTATTATATCTCTGACAACAACGCCCGGTGGAGTTAGTAAGTCAGGAGTCTGAGAGATAATCACGAGATACTCTAGACAGTGTTGGATGATGATCTATCATCTATCTAACTAAATGGATACTTTTTTTTATCATGGAATGTGCTGTGGAAGCCCAGACCGTCCAAACATCAATCTACCTACTACAGGCTACAGTAACGTCTGCGATCACAGTATCCGACTGTCCGACTCCGCCCTGCGAGGCGCACTCTCTGGAATACACATATCCCACAAACAACCTGGACTACTACATCACATACATAGGTACAAGGTCACCTTAAAGGGACAAGGCATGACTTGTAACACCATGTACAGTAGCACTGTTGAAATTGGTTTGCAAATTAATTAGAAGTGATAAGAAATTGACCTAGCGATAATCAAGCAAGTTTTGCCAGTTGCTACGCTGATTAAGTAGAAACAAAACTAACCATAATTATCATTATCATTTAGTGATAAATGAAGTCCTGAGCTAACATTAAATAATCTTGCTAGCTGCCATCTCTTTGACATCCAAACAGAAATAGAAAAACATTAGCATTGCACTAATTGTGATTAGCATTAGTCATACTGAGGATTCCCTACATTCTATGGTTTGTGAAATCCTTTGTACAAGACAACATATATAGGAAGGAATCTCTGTCTATACGGGTGCGTGCATATGAGTCTGAGCAGACAGAAAACCATCTTACCATCAGCAAAGGATTCATATGTGCTGAGGACCCACAATGCAACACAACAACTTCAAGATAAAATGCATCACATACAAGACGAAATAAAATATAAATAGCCATGGCTGTGTCCCAAGTTTAACATAATTAAACCATAACAAAGTGTGTAACACTGTTACACATACATACATACATACATACATACATACATACATACATACATACATACATACATACATACATACATACATACATACATACATACATACATACATACATACAGTGCTGTCTGGGAGAAATGCGAGGCCCTGTGCAAGATTTAAATGCGAGCCCCCCCCCCCCCCCCCCCCAAAGGTAAAAGAAAATAATTTTTTTTAATATTATATATATATATTTTTTTATATACATTCTTTTTTTTATTTCGAACTCTATAAGCTTAGTACACACGTCACAAACTGCACGAGTACAGTGTGAGCAGACCCTGTTGCATGATGCAACACACCGAGTGAGAGAGAGAGACAGAGAGAGACAGAGAGAGAGAGAGAGAGCGCGAGAGAGTGCGCGCGAGAGAGAGAGAGAGAGAGCAAGAGAGAGAGAGCGAGAGAGAGAGCAAGAGAGAGAGAGCGAGAGAAAGAGAGAGCAAGAGAGAGAGAGAGAGCAAGAGAGAGAGAGAGAGAGAGAGAGAGAGAGAGAGAGAGAGAGAGAGAGAGAGAGAGAGAGAGAGAGAGAGATCCACGGTGGGAACAGAATAGATTGCATTAAAATCTCACCAAACGTCCAAGAGGAAGGAGACAACCGTGGAGATGACTGAGACTGAGGGCTTTTAGTCAGACAGCCTTTTCCGTGAGAGCAGCCCACACCTGGAACAGTCTGCCAACACGGCTCAGGGAGTATCAAAGTTACATTTCATTTAAAACTAACTTAAAATCATGGTTGAGAGATGGTCAAGTGTGCGACCATTTTAACTGAGGGGTTGTATTGTAATGTATTTTAATGTATTTATTTGTATGTATTTTAGTGTATTGTAACCTATACTGATTCCTACTGTGTTTTAATTATTGTACTATGTTTTAATTATTGTTGTGCTCATGTCACCTGCCCCAGAGACTACAGTTGAAAATTAGCCAATTTGGCTAAACTGGCATATTTACAGTCAAATGTTCCTTAATATGCACTGTCTCTGTATTTTAAACCAATAAATACAAATTCAAATGACAAAGTTCACCAGTCCATATTGTCCCCCCCGTTGGGATGAACTTGGGAGTCTGTTCCTAGTTTATCTGCCACACGTTAGCACTCGATAACGTAGCTAACACTAGTTAGCTGTCCCTGCCTTTAGCTAGGCCGACATGGCTAGCCTGACTGAACATTCTAACACGCAACAACTTTCATCTTCAGTCCATCTGCCGAACGTCCTCTTCGTCTTGGCATAACCTAATCACTATACTTGGTATTGATAAGCTTACGGCACGCAGCGTTATTTCTTCTGCTCCGATGCTGCATATTTGGTTTTCAAAAGTAGGATGCTCTTGGCCAAGACATCCGCTCGCTCCCGTGGATAGCGCAGAATAGACCCCGTACCTGTACCCATAGATATCTATAGAACACTAGATAGCTTAAGGCGGAGTCACCAGCGTCACTGAACCGCCGCCATCTTGCCAGGGGCAGCCTTGAGTGAGAGTGAGTGAGCTGCACAGACAAAAATACTCATAACTCGCTGAAATATTGACGGATTTACAAACGGGTTGGTTTGCTATAAACATTAAAGATGTTTTTTTTTACAAACCGCTTGAATCATAGCCACGTTAATAATGCTTGTAATAAACCAAACCGTTTGTAAATCCGTCAATATTTCAGCGAGTTATGAGTATTTTTGTCTGTGCAGCTCACTCACTCTCACTCAAGGCTGCCCCTGGCAAGATGGCGGCGGTTCAGTGACGTCGCTCTCCATTGGCCGGCAGCGCGGGCAAGCTATCTATAGTTCTATACATATCTATGCCTGTACCCCCTCCCCTCGTGGATAATACCGGTCTTCTTCACATCTCTCTACCGACTACCAGACCGATGCCAACCAGCTCCCCCTAGTGTTAGTCCTCCCACGATGCTTTGCAAAAAAGTAAACAGGTCATTGAATGAAACCAATAGTATATCTGCAGAGCTGCAGAGCCCGGAACACTATTCTACAAACGTGTCTAATGTGAAATATATAAGCATGTAAGCAAAACTAGATTTTAGGTCTGTGATGGAAAGTGATTGTTAACACTATGATCGCCGTGGACGAGTTTACACGTCATTCCTAGCCATGCTCATTCTGCCGAAGACGCCGTAACTCGTCTTTGATGTCAATATTTCAAAAATCTGTCATCGAAATCATATTTCCTTTCCGGAGCCCTGAGACACACTGCAAAGCTCCACTCAACTCTTTAGCGGTTCAAGAGCGCCATGTGGTGGCCGATCGGCAGATCGCCAACCGGAAATTAACCTTTGAACCGGTAGTGCTCATCCATATGTGGTCCGGGCACTCGCTATCGTTAGAGAGACTCCGTATTGACACAGTGAACATCGATCGGTGCAAATAACTCGAAAAAACAACATGATTTGGACGTATATACTATTATACAACCTGGAAATGGATCGGGCATTTCTCCATCCCATAATAGAAAAAATTCTGTTCCACGCTCATCTGCCAGCGGCGCGAGGAAGCCACGGTAAGATTCAGCGTTATTTTCTAACGTCTTCTATACTAACTGATCTGATGAACATATGACCCACTCTGGATGAATCATCTAACGCTGCCCACGGAATTATAAACGATCCCCCGCCCATCCGGTCATCATCAGATGATGCGTAGAAACTTCTAGAACCACGTCCAGTTGAAATTTTTTATCTCGCACAGATTCCTACCAAACTGTATTTGATCATCAATATAATGCATTTAGGGCTATAAATCACGTTCTGAAGAAAGCTGCAGAAAACGATAAAAACATACTTATACTTTAGACCATATTTTAGTATGAATATGTGAATGAAAAAGTTTAACGTTGCTACACCCTGAACAATACATATAGGACATTGAATGGGCCATAATAATGGCAATTTAGCAATAGAATTTAAAAAGTTATAGCCCTGCAAAGAAGGGGAACTTCTCCATAGACAAATAGAGCTGGCGAGGGATGGTAAATTATGAATTTAACCCATGGCGATTAAATTGTTAACATTCTATTTATTTATATTTTTATAAAAAAAAAAAAAAAAAAAAAAAAAACGTATTTTTAATTTTTTTTGCAAGGCCCTCCTCCCCGCGAGGCCCTGTGCGACTGCACTGCTCGCACGCCCCTTGAGACGGCCCTGCATACATACATACATACTGTACATACATACATACATACATACATACATACATACATACATACATACATACATACATACATACATACATACATACATACATACATACATACATACACACACACACACACACACACACACACACACACACACATACATACATACATACATACATACATACATACATACATACATACATACATACATACATACATACATACATACATACATACATACATACATACATACATACATACATACATACATACATACATACATACATACAGTAGCCTACATACATAAAACAAAAAAAATTATCAAGATTGTTTGACACCATGTAAAGGGGTGAATGTGACTGAGGCAGTGTGATAATTACACACATTGCCTCCATTTTGAATGTATATACAGTATATATACACTATGTATTTAAATATATGTTTATTGCCTATTTGTATATGTAGCCTATACATACACACTTTTTCAATGGTTGGGATTGGGTGACTAAACAACGCACTGCCCTGTTGATGGATGAAATTATGGGATTTCACTAAGAGGATTAGACTGACAGTGGTTAATGAGACACAGCTGGGGGTTGAGCAGAACAGGCAAAAGTGTATTCGGTTTTGTCCCCTTCGTTCTCGCACACGCGTGAATAGGGAAACCAAAAACAAGCAAATGTGCAGGACACACATATATGCACACACACACACAATACACAAGAGACCTGCCACTCACTCCCATATAATGCATATTAACCCCGGTTTTATTATCCTATTCAAATGAACCAGACTAATGCATGTTTTTTTCCAACTGGATTTGAAGTGTTTAGCCTAACTGGGCACAATGGGAATTATAGTATAATTGTAAACCCCCACCCGCCACCCCTCCATCTTGTTGAGAAAAACAACTCCTGCTGTCTCCAATGCTGGCTAATAACAGAAGGCACCACATGCACATTATAGTGCCACCTCTAACGTGGTAGCCTCAATTAAGTTTTACTAGTCCAGTGGCATCCTGAGGCTTTTTTATGCCATTATGTCATACTGTACATTAGTAGGCTCGGTCAGATAGGAGGAGCAATACAGACCAGAAGGTCTTATCTTCTCTTCATGACAATGAGTTATGGCTGGTACTTAAAATGTCTTGCATGGGGTAGCATCGAAATGCCTCCTGTTTACAATGTAAATGTCACCTTGTGCATAATACTTGGAGAAGGTGGTAACTATGGCAACAATAGTAGCTACCCCGGATTGGGAGTTGGTATGGAGTTGGTCATCAAGTGATTAATGAATCATTATACCGTAGGGCGATACCCCTATTGTAACTGAGGGGTACAATTCCCTGACTGTATTGAGAGTATGGTATTATTAAACCACTACTTAGTTATGTACTTTAATTACTGGCCATACAGTACATGGATATATCTGGTGAACACCCACACAAGAATACGGCAATGACACATAAAGTTCTAGTTAGAGGTATTTATTATTATTAGAGCAGCAACGGTAGGTTACAGATTGAGAATTATACTTGCGCTTGTAAGGCGAAGAACACTTAAAGTAGGTCAAGAGCGTAAGTCCATGAGAATAGTAAGATGGGTATAACTGACGCCACCTGTAGCATAGTAATTACATAAGGCACACTCGTAGTCAGCTGGAGACACTGGGGGGTTCCCTCCGGTTGTAAGCCGGCAGGGGTAGAGGAATGTTCGGGAGCAAAGTCTGGGTCAACGCGGAATAACGAGGCTCCAGATACAGGAGCCAGTGCAGTACTCCCTTGGTCCGCAGACAAAGCAACAGCTATAATCCGGTATGCCCGACAGCATGGATGAAAGCTAGCCAGCCTCTGGTCCTAGAGGCGGGCTTGAGGGTGCTCCTCACAGGGGTAGATCCCACACGACAGTGGGGTAGACGGTTCTCTGCTCCAGCAGCCACAGTACCAAAGCAATATAATCCAGCCAGAAAAGGCTCTGCATTCGCCGGTGTAGGTTCTCCGGTGTACATATCCAACGGTTCTCGTCTAGGACTCCTCGGGTGGTGGCACGAGTTTAGGCCGCCCAGCCTGGATAAGTGCACTAGCTATAGGTACGACGAACCGGTGGTAATGCTGGTCACTGAAGAACGGTAGCCGCACGATACACTATAAATGATAGACTATTACTTCACATTAGAATAAGTCGAACTCAACGATACGGCGTTAAACTCTGACACTTTAGCTATATATTCGCACGCGGTTCTCAAGGCTCTATTCAGGGGCAAAGAGGCCCACTTCACGGCACGTTGTATCGTGGTGAAGGCTTCAACGTTTAGGATACTCTACTGCTGTATCCACCTGCGACGTATTTATACGTAAGGTGAATAATCTAGTGCCAACCTCAGTTCTGTCTCGTATTACTGCGCAAACCTGGACATGTTGAGACATGCCTTGGCGTTGCCTTTGAACTTGCCATTGGGGGTATGGCCGTTGGCGCCTAGGGGTCGCTGTCCAATAGGAGAATGAATATTATGGTCTGGTTTGTACCTAGGTAAAGGGATATTCCGTGTATATATACAAAGAATATACAAGGGATCTCAAGCAATAAATATATATATTCGGTTTAATCCGACCCTTTGTAACAGCCGCCTCCTAATTAGTCCGCACCTAATTAGATAAGCAGAGACAGATTAACCGTCTTGTCAACTACTCAATGTCCGTTGTGGGGAGTAGGGCAATTCACAAAGTCAGTGGGTCATGGTCGTCATCAAGGGAGTCAGGGAGCCTTGGCAACTCTATCAGCCTCGCCACGGGTCGGGTGTATGTCCGTCCCTGGACAAGAACTTCTGCCGCTCTGACCTTTCCGTCGGCACCAGTGATCACTTTGCTTACGCGGCCGGCCGGCCACATAGCTCGGGGTAGTGACTGGTCTATGATCATGACGACTGTGCCCTCCGTCAAGTTGTCTCTATCTTTTACCCATTTCTGGTGGGTTTGTAGAGACGGTAGGTAGTGGAGGAGGAAACTGTTCCAAAACTTGTCAGCCAATACTTGACTGTACCTCCACATTCTTCGGCCGTTCGCTTCCTCAGGTCTGTACACCGTCTGTGGGAGCGCGGGGTCCAGCCGCCCCATCAAGAGAGTGTTGGGGGTGACTGGGTCGACATCTGCTACATCACTTGAGACGTAACCGAGGGGCTTTGAGTTCAATACTCCCTCGATTTCTGTGAGGACTGTCGTGAGGACTTCTTCAGCCACGGTCTGGGCCCCAAGCACGGCGTACAGGGCTGTCTTTATTGAACGTACTTCTCGTTCTCAGGTTCCCCCGAAGTGAGGGGCGTTCGGGGGGTTAAACTGGAAGTCAATCTGAGAGGGAGCGAGGTGGGTCTTAAGTTCTGGGCCCATAGCTTGGAAGCTCTCTCTCAGCTCTCTTTCTCCGCCTTTGAAGTTTGTCCCGTGATCAGACAATAATATAGACGGTTTTCCTTTCCGCGCTGTGAATCTCCGGAAGGCCATAAGGAATGAGTCCGTACTCATGGTTGGAAGGAGTTCTATGTGTATTGCTCGGGTGGTCATGCATTTGAATACAATGCCCCACCTCTTCTCCGTCCCTCTTCCTTTCTTCACGTACAGCGGGCCGAAGCAGTCCATGCCGGTGGAGTGAAAGGGCTTGTCGCCAAGTCGGAGGCGACAGGGAGGCAGGTCAGCCATCCTGGGTATACTGGGCTGTGCTCGCCACTTGCGACAGTCTAGACAGGTCCGCTGGAAGCGTCGTACTGCTTCTCTTCCTTGCAGTATCCAATAGCGACGTCGGATCTCAGCGAAGACTCTCTCTGCCCCAGCGTGGTGCACATCCTCGTCGTATTTCTTTATGATGAGCTCTGTGACCTTGTGTCGGCTGTTGAGAACTATAGGGAACTTGACGTCGTTCGTTAAGTCCGGGGCCCTTCTCAGACGACCACCCACTCTGATGAGATCATGGGCGTCGCGCTCAGGGGCCAAGTGGAGCAGTCTGCTGTCTGACGGGACTGGCTTTGATCCCTGCAGACAGTCTAGCTCGTCGGGGAACGAGTCTCTTTGGGCTCGCTGTAGCAGAAGGAGTTCTGCTTCTTTGTAATTAGCTGCATTAATGACAGTAGTGGAGGGAACCTCAGGGTGGTGCCACAGGAATGTCTTTAACTGCGCACTCTCAAGGGTGGGGCAGTCGTCTATGTTAGGGTCGGTGGGGACTGGTGTGTGCGTCAACCCACAGAACATAGATTTCTTCATCTCTGCCTCCTCTTGACTAGCCTCCCGTGGGTGGGGGTTAGGCCACTCTTCTTCCGGGAGCTTGAGGAACTCGGGACCGTCACTGTAGATATTGTGACGTGTGAGGTCATCTAGGGACATCCCCCGTGTGATGACATCTGCTGGGTTCTGTTTTGTGTCCACGTACCTCCAGCATGCTGATTCTGTTAAGTCTTGGATCTCTGTGATTCTGACTCCCACGAAGACCTTGTATCTACACGAATCGGACTGGATCCATGTGAGTACGGTCATGGAGTCTGACCACAGGATTGTTCTTTGCACCGGGATGGTGAGTTCACGTTGGATTAACGTGGCGAATTGCGCGCCTACTAGGGCTGCGCAGAGCTCTAGACGCGGGATCGATTGTTGCTTGTGGGGGGCTATCCTTGAGCGAGCCAGGATGAAGGCGGTATGTATTTCTCCTCCCTCCTCTTGGGCCCGCAAGTAAGCCACCGAGCCGTAGGCTACTTGTGAGGCGTCGCTGAAGACGTGCAGGTCCATCTGGCACGTCTCCAGCCGCACTGTGGGTGGGAAATAGCTGCGGCGTATGTTCACATTTGGGAGCGAGTTGAGTTCCTTTTCCCACTCTCTCCATGTGGAAGCAAGGTGGTCGGGTATGGGGTCGTCCCAGCCCTGGTCCTTGTCCCACAGCTCTCGCACAATAATTTTTGCCCTGGTGGTGTAAGGTAGGATACATCCCAACGGGTCATATTGTCTGGCGAGTGTTCTGTATACACTCCGTCTGGTGGTCGGTAGTGAAATCGACCTTCCCTGCTCCTTGGTCAGGGGTGTGTGTCTGTAATGGAGCGATTCTGTTTTGAAGCGCCAGACTAGTCCTAATGTCATTTCTTGGGCTTCACCTGGGATGGTCGCCATCCAGGTCTCGCTGCTTGCTGCCTTGTTCTCTGGGGAGAGGCTGCGAAGTACTTGAGGGTCGCTGCTGGCCCACTGCCGGAGATCAAAGCCGCCTTTGATCAGGGAGGCGCGGAGCTTGAGTAGGAGGGCCTCGGCCTCTTCTGGCGTCGAGACGCTTTGCAGACAGTTGTCCATGTAGAAACTCCTCTCTACACTTTGTCGGACCTCCTCGTCAGCTGCTGGGTCCTCTGCGACATGTTTTTGCAGTGCGAACGTAGCACAGCATGGGCTGCATGTGGTTCCGAAAGGGAGGACCTCCCATTGGTAGATGGATGGTTGCTCATCCCCGATCCTCTCTCTCCATAAGAACCGCAGCAGGGGCTTGTCCTCTTCCACTAGTCGCACCTGCAGGAACATCCCTTTGATGTCGCCGCTGATGGCCACCTTGTCTTGGCGGAAACGTAGCAACACGCCTAGTAGAGAGGGGCCGAGTGTTGGGCCGGGCAAGAGTTCTTTATTCAGATTCTGTAGTCCGATCTGGTAGCTGCAGTTGAACACAATACGATCCTTGCCGTTGTGGTGGACCTTGTGGTGGGGCACGTACCATGATTCGGTCGTCTGATCGGCCTCTTGAATGTCAATTTTCTTTATGTGTCCCGCTGTGATTAGCTTGTCAATCTCAGCGCGGTACACAGTGGCTTGAGTGGGGTCTCTGGCTAGACGCCGCTCGGTGTTCAGTAGATATCGCTCCGTCGCTTCTTTTGAGGCGTGGAAGGTGGGCATACCCTCTCGCCTCAAGAGTGGAGTTGCGTATCTCATCACTCCATTGACCTCGACTCTCTTTGTCCTCTGCTCGAGGAGGGTTATGGCATAAGTGTCTTCCTTTGAACGAACGAGTTTCTTTTCATTCTTAAAGGGCATTGTGTCTAATGTCCATAGCCTCTCGACGTGCTGTAAGAGGGTGGTGTCTTCTTCTGTCATTCTGGAGTGGAGGCAGCGAGTGGCTGCTGGTCGGTTGGGAGACCTGGAGAGGGGGCCTTGTAGTGTCCATCCTAGGCGGGTCTCGACTGCTGCTGGACAGCCTCTGGGCCCAATGTGGACCCGGTCCGTTGGGACGATGAGGTGTGCGTGGTCGGATCCTATGAGCAGGGTCGGGGTGGCGCCATCGATGAGCGGTATAGGTAGTTGACGCAGGTGCACGTATTTTTCCATCAGCTTGGGGATGGGGTAGGTGTACTGTGACAGGCCTATGTCTTGGCTGGTGAAAGCGTTAGTAATCCTATACTGCCTCTCGGGCTGCCCGATTGCTGCGATAGTGAAGGAGACGTTTTCACCCTTTATGGTCTTCAGGTCTCTTCTTATAGTACGAATTGTCATTGTTTCTTCGCTCCCCCGCAGACCCAGCCGGGCTGCAGCGGATGCGAGGAGGAGAGTCTTTTCTGACCCATCGTCAAGGACGGCGTAAGTGTCCATGACCTTGTCCTCGTAGCTTAATATCACTCTGACCACTTTCAAGAGCACTCGGGAGCTCCCGCTGCTGGCGGGGTCGATATACATGACGTTTACTCTCGAGCTACTTGGGGGTGCGAGTTTCTTCCTGTTGCTGTCATGCAAGACATCCAAGTGGGCGCCGTCACACCTGCTGCATTTCTTCTTTAGGCGGCACTCGGCTGCCATATGGCTGCGCGCGCAGCGGAAACAGCGGCGGTTGGCTTTGATCCACTGACTCACTTCGTCAGCGGTCATCTTCTTGAAAGTGTCACATTGAGACAGCCAATGTTCTTTCTCGCAGTACTGGCATACAATCTTCCACTTCTCTTTCGTCGAGGGGGTGTTGTGGTTCTTGTGCCGCGGTACTGATTCGGCTTGGTGCATAACGGTCACCAACCGGCGGTTATCATTAGATCTCCGAGGTCCATCTCTTGGGCTTGGTCCACTCCGCACAAACGTATCCAGTCGTAGGCTGCTGACTTCACTCGCGAGGAAGTCGGCCAGGTCTAGGAGGGATGGCTCGGGACCGTCGGGATCACGGTGGTCTCTCTGCCGCCGAAAGCGCTCTTGGCGGGCTGGCGGGAGCTTCTCTAGTATTCGTTCTACATTAGAGTTAGCATATAGTTCGTGTCTCCCTTTTTCCTTTTGGGACCCCAGCATCCCTACCAGGGATTGTACCTTGATAGAGAGGTCATCCAATGATCTATTGTCTGTGGCTGGGGGGAGACGGTCAATATTCCTTATTTCTTGTATCACGTAGTCCCATATGCGTCCATAACGCTGGTCGAGGGCTACTAGAGCCGCGGAGTATGGGGTGCTTGAGTTGGAATATGCCAGCGCTATATTATGCGCTCTGGGCACCTTGAGATGCTTGAGGAGGATAGCATATTTGTACGACTCATCAGGGACGTCGGACATCATAGTCTCTAAGCACATCCGTAATTCCGTGTACTGTGCTCTGTCCTCGCGCGTAAAGTCCGGGAACGTCGGTGTGCCAAGGTACGATGCCATGGATGGCTGGCACATCGGTGAGCGTTGGGGGAGAGGCCTCCTGGGCGAGTCTCCCCGTACGTGTTGTCGTGGGCTGGTACTTGGTGGGTACCAAAGGCCGGGTACCCAGGTGCTGTTCCTCGGTGCTGGCTGTGCGTCAAACTCACCCTTGAGTTGAGTCGGGGGTTTGTAGCGCAGTGACTCGGGGTGAAGTCTGGGCTGTACTGGACCTCCTGGTCCTGTGGAGTACGTTGCTGCTGGTGGGCTTGACCTTCCTTCTTTTCCTCTTCCTCTGCTAGGTCTTCTAGGTCTTGAAGTCTTCTATTCAGTCTCTCGGCGGCATAGGCCGGTTCTTCCCGGTTGCTGGGTCTCGTATGGACCGGTCGGGGAGGGGGTTCGGAGACGTAGATAGGATCCTTCTGTTGGCCGGGTTCCGGGTCACTTGGTCGGGTAGGGGAAGGTGCCCTAGACCCTTGTCGTGATGATGCCCTGGAGCTCCGTGCGGAGAGAGGGGGTGTCGCCCTGGCAATCAATTGTTCCATTATATGCGCCTGTAGCCGGTCGCGCTCTGCTTCGCGCTGGATGTGAGCGATGTCGCACTCTGCTTCGCACTGTGCTTGGGCTGCGTCACGCTGTGCATTGGCGGCGTCGCGCTGTGCGTCGGCGGCGGCGCGCTGTGCATCGGCGCGGTCTCTTTCAATGTTCTCTTCCGTCTGAAGGCGTCTGGTCTCCAGTCGTATGCGGTCGTCTTCACTCCTTTGCTGCACCTGGAAGCGCTCTCGCTGGGTTGCAGAGTGTTCGCGTTCACTAAGGGCTTGCGCTTGGAGTTGCGCGTGAAGGCGCTCTCGTTGGTCTGCAGATTGTTCGCGCTCACTCAGTTGTTGAGCCTGCAGGCGTTCTCTTTCCATGGTAGAGTGTTCGCGCTCACTTAGTTGTTGCGCCCGGAGGCGCTCTTGTTCCATGGAAGAATGTTCTCGCTCACTAAGCGTCTGTGCTTGGAGTCGATCGCGTTCAGTGGAGGCTGCCAGGGTGGCGATGAATGCCTGCGCCAGCATCTGGTCCGCTTCGCTGGGGGAAGACACTGACGGAGGTGATCGGCTTCTGGCAGTGCTCGTTGGAGATCTGTTCTCTTGGCGCGCCCCGAGGTCTATCTCCTGGGCGCGCTTCTCTTCTGGTAGTGTGTCGGGTTCTGTCCCTGGAGCGCTTTCTTTATCCTGGAGCTCTCCGGGGACCGTCCCGTTGACGTTGTCTGGGGGTATAGTCATGTCATGTCCCCCCTGGTCCCCCCCGTGAGCTTGGTCAGTTACGTTAGAACCCACTAGGGTCTCTACTGGCAGGGTCGCCTGGTCGGTAGGATTTGACATGCTTTGACTATCCGCTTTTTCCGCATTTAACGTCTGTATAAAGCTAGGTATTAGACTGACAGCGTAGTCCTCTAGGTAAGGAGGTGGCTGACGTCTGCGCTGCGGGCGTTCTAGCTTGGGAGAGTCGCTTGGGGAGTGTTCACCGCTGGCCATGGTTAATATCAATATTATATTTAAATATTACACTGATATTCATCCGGCTCGAAGGACCAATTGTAACTGAGGGGTACAATTCCCTGACTGTATTGAGAGTATGGTATTATTAAACCACTACTTAGTTATGTACTTTAATTACTGGCCATACAGTACATGGATATATCTGGTGAACACCCACACAAGAATACGGCAATGACACATAAAGTTCTAGTTAGAGGTATTTATTATTATTAGAGCAGCAACGGTAGGTTACAGATTGAGAATTATACTTGCGCTTGTAAGGCGAAGAACACTTAAAGTAGGTCAAGAGCGTAAGTCCATGAGAATAGTAAGATGGGTATAACTGACGCCACCTGTAGCATAGTAATTACATAAGGCACACTCGTAGTCAGCTGGAGACACTGGGGGGTTCCCTCCGGTTGTAAGCCGGCAGGGGTAGAGGAATGTTCGGGAGCAAAGTCTGGGTCAACGCGGAATAACGAGGCTCCAGATACAGGAGCCAGTGCAGTACTCCCTTGGTCCGCAGACAAAGCAACAGCTATAATCCGGTATGCCCGACAGCATGGATGAAAGCTAGCCAGCCTCTGGTCCTAGAGGCGGGCTCGAGGGTGCTCCTCACAGGGGTAGATCCCACACGACAGTGGGGTAGACGGTTCTCTGCTCCAGCAGCCACAGTACCAAAGCAATATAATCCAGCCAGAAAAGGCTCTGCATTCGCCGGTGTAGGTTCTCCGGTGTACATATCCAACGGTTCTCGTCTAGGACTCCTCGGGTGGTGGCACGAGTTTAGGCCACCCAGCCTGGATAAGTGCACTAGCTATAGGTACGACAAATCGGTGGTAATGCTGGTCACTGAAGAACGGTAGCCGCACGATACACTATAAATGATAGACTATTACTTCACATTAGAATAAGTCGAACTCGACGATACGGCGTTAAACTCTGACACTTTAGCTATATATTCGCACGCGGTTCTCAAGGCTCTATTCAGGGGCAAAGAGGCCCACTTCACGGCACGTTGTATCGTGGTGAAGGCTTCAACGTTTAGGATACTCTACTGCTGTATCCACCTGCGACGTATTTATACGTAAGGTGAATAATCTAGTGCCAACCTCAGTTCTGTCTCGTATTACTGCGCAAACCTGGACATGTTGAGACATGCCTTGGCGTTACCTTTGAACTTGCCATTGGGGGTATGGCCGTTGGCGCCTAGGGGTCGCTGTCCAATAGGAGAACGAATATTATGGTCTGGTTTGTACCTAGGTAAAGGGATATTCCGTGTATATATACAAAGAATATACAAGGGATCTCAAGCAATAAATATATATATTCGGTTTAATCTGACCCTTTGTAACACCTATCTTATCTAATTCCAGGAGCCCTAAATCGCTCCATCCTTCCAGCTCCACATCTCCATCTCCATCCCCTGTCCCCTCCTTCCTCTCCAAGGAGGACAGAAAATGGTTTGTTCGTTTGTACTCGATGGGACATCCACTTCCGCTGTGCATGAAATGTTAAGTGACATTTCTGGTCTTAATTGGCACAAATAGGCTCATGCGCGGCCAAGACAACAGTAACTGATTAAGTTCACGTGGGACCATGATGGACGTACATTTAGCATAGCTCTAAATGTGGACTAAACCGCCACTTGGTAATGTATTATACATGTTAAAAGACCGCTGTCTAAGTTAAAGATTCTAAATAATGTACTCAACACATTATTATTAATCATCTCCCTGAGCATGTCGAGAAGATGGAGTGCCCGCAATGCATTCATTTAGAAACATCTCTTGATGAAACGTGCGTGCGTGTCTGTCTGTGTGTGTGTGTGTGTGTGTGTGTGTGTGTGTGTGTGTGTGTGTGTGTGTGTGTGTGTAGGTGTGTGTGTGTGTGTGTGTGTGTGTGTGTGTGTGTGTGTGTGTGTGTGTGTGTGTGTGTGTGTGTGTGTGTGTGTGTGTGTGTGTGTGTGTGTGTGTGTGTGTGTGTGTGTGTGTGTGTGTGTGTGTGTGTGTGTGCATGCGTGCATATCCATCTGTGTGGGCGTTTTAATCAATGTGCATAGTGAAAGTTTCACACATACTGTAGTAATGATGGATTATATTACATTTTCCAATACAGTGTCAAACCTTCGTCAAGGCATAACAATCTCCCCATTTTGTCGTTACTTTGAAGGCACTATTTTACTGGGTAGATGAAAGAAACAAGAGCTGGCAATATTACCAATATCTCAACAGACCCAGGCTATAAATCCATATGGTGGTGCTACAGAAAAGGTTGCAGGATCACCAAACTCATCTGACTTGTTCCTCTTGGGGTTATGAATGTACACAGCAAATTATGGCAATCCGGCCATTACTTTTTTAAATATGTTGTTCTCAGTTGCGCCTGATGGTGGCACTAGAGGTGATTAGTAGCTAAAGGTCATGCGGTTACCACAATCAACATTTCTGTTCCACTAGGGGCCGTGAATGTTCACCGCTCATTTTGTGACTGAAGCATCAGGAGATGCGCTAATTCGAAAATGTTAAGATTGGTCTGATGGTGGTGCTAGAGGAAAGGTAACAGGGTCATTACAATCAACAGGTTTCCTCCTTTAGGGATAATGCATGTGCACAGCAAATTGGCAATGCAGCCATTACTTTTTGACCTTTCTTTCACTCACAAACAGACAGGACTTCATCAAACCTCCCTGACAGAGATTCAAAAAGAGATTCCAGTATCAATCAATTCTTATTATTTCAGTCTCTCAGACTGCAGTGGATTATAGGAGAGGACAGCAGGAGACACACACACCACTGATGATTAACGGGGCTACCGTGGACAGGGTGAGCAGCTTCAAGTACCTGGGGGTCCACATCTCAGAGGATCTGACATGGTCAACACACATAGACACAGTAGTAAAGAAAGCGAAGCAGCGCCTCTACCACCTGAGACAGTTAAGGAAGTTCAGAGTATCGGGGAAGATACTCCAGTCCTTCTACTCAGGAGCTGTAGAGAGCATCTTGACCGGAAACATCACTGCCTGGTATGGGAACAGCACGGCACAGGACAAGAAGGCCCTACAGAGAGTGGTGCGCTCAGCCGAGCGTACCACGGGTATTGCGCTACCTCCCCTGCAGGCTCTATACAACAAGAGGTGCAAATCCAGAGCCTGCAGGATAATGAAAGACCCCCACCACCCCAATAACAGCCTGTTCCAGCTGCTGAGGTCAGGCAGACGCCTGCGAACCCCAGCTACTAGGACGGAGAGGCTTAGGCTAAGCTTCTTCCCCCAGGCCATCAGAGCCTTGAACAATGAACATTGAGAGACACAGAAACTGAACTATCCACACACAAGCACACACAAGCACACACAAGACACGCACGCTGAGCACGCTCACACACTAGCAGCCACTTTAACACTCATGCCGCACACACGCACACTTATGGCCAGAGGAAAGGCCACTTTAAATTAGTAAAATCAACAGGAACAGTGTATTGCACTACTAAAGCTACTGAAGTGGATTCCCAGGCTGTTTCGGTTCTGCTCTGCTTCAGAACCTGTTGGCTAGTACTCGGCGTTGTGTCTCAATACTTTAAAGCTGGGAATCACTTCTCTTCAAACTGACTGAGCAGGCCGAAAGGCAGAAGGAATTTAGGAGGAAAGATAGTTTAACAGTTGTTTAATCAAAGTTTAAGAATGTATACAAATTACAATAAGAAGATGCTATGGTTGTTGATCACAAACACTATGCCGTAAGATGATACAACCAGCCTAATATTACAGTATAAAGAATGATAATTGATAAGTTGTTGCTGGTCTTTGTGTTGTCTTGGCTGACAAAACAAAGCAGTCTGTTTTCCCTCCAAAAAGTCCTTTGTCTTCTCGTTGCCTGCTTCCTTGGTGTTGATGGTGGGTGAGATCCTGTCCTTGTGGTGTTTGGTTCAGAGTCTTCTTCTGTTGTTCCTGCGTTTTCTCTCCCCACCTCACACACCCATCTTATAGCCCAGGCCAGTGTCTCCGAGTTGATGACATCATCACATTAATTGCTCCAATCACAAACCGGCTAAGCTGGTATTTGAAAATAGGGGTTTGGCTTATAGGCCAAACCCTCTTCACAGTTACCCAGAGAATATCTAACCTATAATATCTAACCTATAATTTTACTTAAACACATTACTTGACTTGTTAATACTTTGATGAACCTCAAAATATATTGATTACCTAAACACAGCTTTATTACTAAGTCTGTTTGACTTTCAGAACATATATCTAACAAATCTAATCATTCTGTTAGCTTAATAGAATACATTTCAATACCATATAGAACAACCAATTAATCATATTGAATCTAAATGAAAATAGCACAGACACATTAACTAATTGTAGACATTTTAGTATGACCAAACACTAATTATATTTTAACTTACTTATTCAAATTACTATTTTAACAATATACCAGGAAATAGTTAGTTTGGAGATCTTCTGTGTGAGTGTGTGTGTGTGTGTGTGTGTGAATGTGTGAATGTGTGTGAGTGTGTGTGTGTGTGTCTCTGTGTGTGTCTCTGTGTGTGTCTCTGTGTGTGTGAGTGTGTGTGTGTGGATGTGTATTCGAAAATGTGTGTGTGTGAGTATGTGTGTGTGTCTGTCTGTGTCCCCAGGCCGTAAGCAGCTGATAACACTTCATGGGCGCTTTGATGTAACAGTTGTTTCCTTTTAACCTCATCACTGTGTGTGTGTGTGTGGATGTGTATGTGAAAATGTGTGTGTGAGTGTATGTGTGTGTGTGAGTATGTGAGTGTCTGTGTGTGTGACAGGATACTCCAGCGAGATAACATGTCTACGTGACCTTTTGTCTTTGTTTGATCTACCCCCTAAAGGGAAATAGTCTTACCCCAGCTGCCACTATGCCATTGTCACCCCAGGAGGGCATTTGCACAATCAGTCTATGTAACCACACACAGACAATCTATGACTTATTGTTTTGAGGCCCAAATATTTCTACACATTAGTTAATCATGATATATATGTTTTGGATTTTACAACAGTCCCCACTCGGATAGTTTACCTATCCTTAATATGTCAAACATAGATATCAATCTCTACACACTACTATCTAGATAACACTTAAGACATTTTAAATCATATTAGGATAACATATATATGGTTTGCCACACTCAGATCCTAAAATTCAAATTAGCCAGTTCAATTTTTGTGATCATGTGCACGGTCTTTAATAACTTGTTCTCGTACCAAGATCAATGGAGCATTTGAGGAGGGGGGTCCATGTTTTCTAGATTTGACCCTGCCTCCTCTTTATTGCTCAGAGCTGGTGCAATATCACGACTGCTGGGTGCAACTCAGAAAGCAAATTGCCTTTCTTATTACACCCCATCTTCTGTCAAGAACATCTTGACTCGTGGAGATCCTCTCTTAGGGGGTAGAGCCCCCTGCTGTAGTATCTTCTATTCTTCACAGCGATGGGGAGGTCGTTGCTGGCTGCTCGACCCCTTCGCTGGTTGACCCTCGGATCAGTGGAAGAGGTTTGTGTCTCCTCCCCTCCGCCTGGTCGTCGATAGGGGCGATAGCAGCTCCCCCCCTTCGCTTGTTGACCCCCTGGTCAATAGTTGAGGCCTTGCTTCTGTTGACAGCCGGAGTCGTTGCTGAGGCCTAGCTGCCTGTCTCCTCGTTGGTTGTCTGTCGTTCCCTTCTGAAGCCTCAAGACTCGGTCACTGCGTAGGCCAAGACTCTCCCGGCCCAAGAGGTAGGCGTCTCCTGGTTCTCCGCAGTGTTGTGGTTCCCCATGGAACCGCTGGGTAGACACTAGCCAGTGTCCTGTCAACAGTACCGATGGAGTCCTCGGTCTTCCTTGTACCACTCTCTGATGACTGCGGATTCCCCAATCTCCCATCCGTATCCTGTAGTGAATATATATCGCTCCGGAGCACAGTGGGGATCACTTCTACCACAACAATTGATTGAGAATCCATAATTTCCATCCCTCAGACTCTCTTTACTGGTCTGAGCTTTTGACAACTTTCTTTTCCAAATCATTTATCTATATATTTCATGGCTTCTAGATCATTAAATTTCAAAATTCTGAAAAATTCACATGGCTCTCATTATATTATGCTGTCAAAACAGTATACTCTCCACCTAGCATGTTAGCTTAGCATATTAGCTTCAACCTAGCGCGCGTAAGCCGTCAGACCGCGCACCCTTGTGACGTCACAACCGGCGATCGCTTTAGCCATTAGCGCGGCTAAGTAGCATTAGCTTAGCTTACCCCATGATCCCATAAAAACGTTCCCAACGACCCGTTCCGCCGCGCGGGCCGTCCCCTCGCAACGTTAATACAATACCACATACCCCACAACAGAATCCTATTTCCCTCAAAACGCCAGTGTAGTGATCTAATTAGAAATATAAAAACATAATATCAAAACACTAGTTTGACCCCTCCGTCGTCATTTCCGGCGAGCTTAGAACGACTTCCGGGTCGGGTCTAGAAAATCCCGATCACCTTAAACATTACATAACTATTTTATCCGCCACGAATATGAAAACTTTTAAGTGCATTACATATCCCCGTAATCTCAAGACACTATCGATCGACCTTACACATTTGAATTACGTCTACTTTTCGCTCCGCATGCTCCGGTGTCCAGAGGCTAATACCACAGCTAACGGCTGCTGCGTTCGACGGGCCTCGGAAAACCGGCGTTCTTCTTAAAATTCCCTACGGCCAATCGGTGCCCTAAATTACACAATAACATAACTATACTCTCACACGTCCCACCAATCACTCCTAACCATAAACATTCGCCAAACATACATTCATACACGCTTCCTAACACAATTAAAAAGTACACAATTAAAAAATACAAAATCAGCATTCACGCACATTTCCGTCTCCTCGAACGCCGCACGCGGCGCGACCGGCAAACATTTCATTAAGCACTATTTTGTTACAGCACGCCCGCCCGTGCCCAAGGCTAAAACCAGACCTACTCGTGCTAACTCTCTACTGTAGAAAATACTACGCATCGGCGTGCTTCAGTCACTACTTTAAGACATACTACGCACGGTGTCCATCTCGGCTTAACTCTGAGCACGAATCTAAGACATGTTCCTACCCCCTTACTTGTTCCGACTGGCAACGGCGCCCCGTTCATAGTGCTAACATTTTTACAATAAAATATACTACGCCCGGTGATTACCGAGCCGCCCTCCCCAGCCAGAATACTCAATCTAATTTACCCTTACATCATGATTACATGAGGTTAAATTCTTAGCAACCCCCTCCGCGGTTCGAATAGAGCGTCCATACATTATCACACTCACCTCTTAGTAACTGTTCCTAGTCACTTCGAAGACGATCGACCAGTTGTTCTCCTCGTCGACCGGCATGTAGAAAAAAATTTCTTTGTTGTTGTGATAACATGAGCACTATGATTCACTGAAGTCCGGCACCAAAATGAAGTGGATTCCCAGGCTGTTTCGGTTCTGCTCTGCTTCAGAACCTGTTGGCTAGTACTCGGCGTTGTGTCTCAATACTTTAAAGCTGGGAATCACTTCTCTTCAAACTGACTGAGCAGGCCGAAAGGCAGAAGGAATTTAGGAGGAAAGATAGTTTAACAGTTGTTTAATCAAAGTTTAAGAATGTATACAAATTACAATAAGAAGATGCTATGGTTGTTGATCACAAACACTATGCCGTAAGATGATACAACCAGCCTAATATTACAGTATAAAGAATGATAATTGATAAGTTGTTGCTGGTCTTTGTGTTGTCTTGGCTGACAAAACAAAGCAGTCTGTTTTCCCTCCAAAAAGTCCTTTGTCTTCTCGTTGCCTGCTTCCTTGGTGTTGATGGTGGGTGAGATCCTGTCCTTGTGGTGTTTGGTTCAGAGTCTTCTTCTGTTGTTCCTGCGTTTTCTCTCCCCACCTCACACACCCATCTTATAGCCCAGGCCAGTGTCTCCGAGTTGATGACATCATCACATTAATTGCTCCAATCACAAACCGGCTAAGCTGGTATTTGAAAATAGGGGTTTGGCTTATAGGCCAAACCCTCTTCACAGTTACCCAGAGAATATCTAACCTATAATATCTAACCTATAATTTTACTTAAACACATTACTTGACTTGTTAATACTTTGATGAACCTCAAAATATATTGATTACCTAAACACAGCTTTATTACTAAGTCTGTTTGACTTTCAGAACATATATCTAACAAATCTAATCATTCTGTTAGCTTAATAGAATACATTTCAATACCATATAGAACAACCAATTAATCATATTGAATCTAAATGAAAATAGCACAGACACATTAACTAATTGTAGACATTTTAGTATGACCAAACACTAATTATATTTTAACTTACTTATTCAAATTACTATTTTAACAATATACCAGGAAATAGTTAGTTTGGAGATCTTCTGTGTGAGTGTGTGTGTGTGTGTGTGTGTGAATGTGTGAATGTGTGTGAGTGTGTGTGTGTGTGTCTCTGTGTGTGTCTCTGTGTGTGTCTCTGTGTGTGTGAGTGTGTGTGTGTGGATGTGTATTCGAAAATGTGTGTGTGTGAGTATGTGTGTGTGTCTGTCTGTGTCCCCAGGCCGTAAGCAGCTGATAACACTTCATGGGCGCTTTGATGTAACAGTTGTTTCCTTTTAACCTCATCACTGTGTGTGTGTGTGTGGATGTGTATGTGAAAATGTGTGTGTGAGTGTATGTGTGTGTGTGAGTATGTGAGTGTCTGTGTGTGTGACAGGATACTCCAGCGAGATAACATGTCTACGTGACCTTTTGTCTTTGTTTGATCTACCCCCTAAAGGGAAATAGTCTTACCCCAGCTGCCACTATGCCATTGTCACCCCAGGAGGGCATTTGCACAATCAGTCTATGTAACCACACACAGACAATCTATGACTTATTGTTTTGAGGCCCAAATATTTCTACACATTAGTTAATCATGATATATATGTTTTGGATTTTACAACAGTCCCCACTCGGATAGTTTACCTATCCTTAATATGTCAAACATAGATATCAATCTCTACACACTACTATCTAGATAACACTTAAGACATTTTAAATCATATTAGGATAACATATATATGGTTTGCCACACTCAGATCCTAAAATTCAAATTAGCCAGTTCAATTTTTGTGATCATGTGCACGGTCTTTAATAACTTGTTCTCGTACCAAGATCAATGGAGCATTTGAGGAGGGGGGTCCATGTTTTCTAGATTTGACCCTGCCTCCTCTTTATTGCTCAGAGCTGGTGCAATATCACGACTGCTGGGTGCAACTCAGAAAGCAAATTGCCTTTCTTATTACACCCCATCTTCTGTCAAGAACATCTTGACTCGTGGAGATCCTCTCTTAGGGGGTAGAGCCCCCTGCTGTAGTATCTTCTATTCTTCACAGCGATGGGGAGGTCGTTGCTGGCTGCTCGACCCCTTCGCTGGTTGACCCTCGGATCAGTGGAAGAGGTTTGTGTCTCCTCCCCTCCGCCTGGTCGTCGATAGGGGCGATAGCAGCTCCCCCCCTTCGCTTGTTGACCCCCTGGTCAATAGTTGAGGCCTTGCTTCTGTTGACAGCCGGAGTCGTTGCTGAGGCCTAGCTGCCTGTCTCCTCGTTGGTTGTCTGTCGTTCCCTTCTGAAGCCTCAAGACTCGGTCACTGCGTTGGCCAAGACTCTCCCGGCCCAAGAGGTAGGCGTCTCCTGGTTCTCCGCAGTGTTGTGGTTCCCCATGGAACCGCTGGGTAGACACTAGCCAGTGTCCTGTCAACAGTACCGATGGAGTCCTCGGTCTTCCTTGTACCACTCTCTGATGACTGCGGATTCCCCAATCTCCCATCCGTATCCTGTAGTGAATATATATCGCTCCGGGGCACAGTGGGGATCACTTCTACCACAACAATTGATTGAGAATCCATAATTTCCATCCCTCAGACTCTCTTTACTGGTCTGAGCTTTTGACAACTTTCTTTTCCAAATCATTTATCTATATATTTCATGGCTTCTAGATCATTAAATTTCAAAATTCTGAAAAATTCACATGGCTCTCATTATATTATGCTGTCAAAACAGTATACTCTCCACCTAGCATGTTAGCTTAGCATATTAGCTTCAACCTAGCGCGCGTAAGCCGTCAGACCGCGCACCCTTGTGACGTCACAACCGGCGATCGCTTTAGCCATTAGCGCGGCTAAGTAGCATTAGCTTAGCTTACCCCATGATCCCATAAAAACGTTCCCAACGACCCGTTCCGCCGCGCGGGCCGTCCCCTCGCAACGTTAATACAATACCACATACCCCACAACAGAATCCTATTTCCCTCAAAACGCCAGTGTAGTGATCTAATTAGAAATATAAAAACATAATATCAAAACACTAGTTTGACCCCTCCGTCGTCATTTCCGGCGAGCTTAGAACGACTTCCGGGTCGGGTCTAGAAAATCCCGATCACCTTAAACATTACATAACTATTTTATCCGCCACGAATATGAAAACTTTTAAGTGCATTACATATCCCCGTAATCTCAAGACACTATCGATCGACCTTACACATTTGAATTACGTCTACTTTTCGCTCCGCATGCTCCGGTGTCCAGAGGCTAATACCACAGCTAACGGCTGCTGCGTTCGACGGGCCTCGGAAAACCGGCGTTCTTCTTAAAATTCCCTACGGCCAATCGGTGCCCTAAATTACACAATAACATAACTATACTCTCACACGTCCCACCAATCACTCCTAACCATAAACATTCGCCAAACATACATTCATACACGCTTCCTAACACAATTAAAAAGTACACAATTAAAAAATACAAAATCAGCATTCACGCACATTTCCGTCTCCTCGAACGCCGCACGCGGCGCGACCGGCAAACATTTCATTAAGCACTATTTTGTTACAGCACGCCCGCCCGTGCCCAAGGCTAAAACCAGACCTACTCGTGCTAACTCTCTACTGTAGAAAATACTACGCATCGGCGTGCTTCAGTCACTACTTTAAGACATACTACGCACGGTGTCCATCTCGGCTTAACTCTGAGCACGAATCTAAGACATGTTCCTACCCCCTTACTTGTTCCGACTGGCAACGGCGCCCCGTTCATAGTGCTAACATTTTTACAATAAAATATACTACGCCCGGTGATTACCGAGCCGCCCTCCCCAGCCAGAATACTCAATCTAATTTACCCTTACATCATGATTACATGAGGTTAAATTCTTAGCAACCCCCTCCGCGGTTCGAATAGAGCGTCCATACATTATCACACTCACCTCTTAGTAACTGTTCCTAGTCACTTCGAAGACGATCGACCAGTTGTTCTCCTCGTCGACCGGCATGTAGAAAAAAATTTCTTTGTTGTTGTGATAACATGAGCACTATGATTCACTGAAGTCCGGCACCAAAATGAAGTGGATTCCCAGGCTGTTTCGGTTCTGCTCTGCTTCAGAACCTGTTGGCTAGTACTCGGCGTTGTGTCTCAATACTTTAAAGCTGGGAATCACTTCTCTTCAAACTGACTGAGCAGGCCGAAAGGCAGAAGGAATTTAGGAGGAAAGATAGTTTAACAGTTGTTTAATCAAAGTTTAAGAATGTATACAAATTACAATAAGAAGATGCTATGGTTGTTGATCACAAACACTATGCCGTAAGATGATACAACCAGCCTAATATTACAGTATAAAGAATGATAATTGATAAGTTGTTGCTGGTCTTTGTGTTGTCTTGGCTGACAAAACAAAGCAGTCTGTTTTCCCTCCAAAAAGTCCTTTGTCTTCTCGTTGCCTGCTTCCTTGGTGTTGATGGTGGGTGAGATCCTGTCCTTGTGGTGTTTGGTTCAGAGTCTTCTTCTGTTGTTCCTGCGTTTTCTCTCCCCACCTCACACACCCATCTTATAGCCCAGGCCAGTGTCTCCGAGTTGATGACATCATCACATTAATTGCTCCAATCACAAACCGGCTAAGCTGGTATTTGAAAATAGGGGTTTGGCTTATAGGCCAAACCCTCTTCACAGTTACCCAGAGAATATCTAACCTATAATATCTAACCTATAATTTTACTTAAACACATTACTTGACTTGTTAATACTTTGATGAACCTCAAAATATATTGATTACCTAAACACAGCTTTATTACTAAGTCTGTTTGACTTTCAGAACATATATCTAACAAATCTAATCATTCTGTTAGCTTAATAGAATACATTTCAATACCATATAGAACAACCAATTAATCATATTGAATCTAAATGAAAATAGCACAGACACATTAACTAATTGTAGACATTTTAGTATGACCAAACACTAATTATATTTTAACTTACTTATTCAAATTACTATTTTAACAATATACCAGGAAATAGTTAGTTTGGAGATCTTCTGTGTGAGTGTGTGTGTGTGTGTGTGTGTGAATGTGTGAATGTGTGTGAGTGTGTGTGTGTGTGTCTCTGTGTGTGTCTCTGTGTGTGTCTCTGTGTGTGTGAGTGTGTGTGTGTGGATGTGTATTCGAAAATGTGTGTGTGTGAGTATGTGTGTGTGTCTGTCTGTGTCCCCAGGCCGTAAGCAGCTGATAACACTTCATGGGCGCTTTGATGTAACAGTTGTTTCCTTTTAACCTCATCACTGTGTGTGTGTGTGTGGATGTGTATGTGAAAATGTGTGTGTGAGTGTATGTGTGTGTGTGAGTATGTGAGTGTCTGTGTGTGTGACAGGATACTCCAGCGAGATAACATGTCTACGTGACCTTTTGTCTTTGTTTGATCTACCCCCTAAAGGGAAATAGTCTTACCCCAGCTGCCACTATGCCATTGTCACCCCAGGAGGGCATTTGCACAATCAGTCTATGTAACCACACACAGACAATCTATGACTTATTGTTTTGAGGCCCAAATATTTCTACACATTAGTTAATCATGATATATATGTTTTGGATTTTACAACACTACCTAGCATGTCCTATATGCTCTGTAAATACTATGTACAGATACCGAGATGGCACACCATGTTACCTGTTTATTGCACTGTTGTTTTTATTGGATTCTATTATATGTTGTACCACTGTATTTTTATTGGATTCTATTATATGTTGTACCACTGTATTGCACATCGTCGCGGGCAAGACCAGCCGCATTTCATTGTATACCTGGGCCCTGTTTCATGTACGTGGTTCAACTAAGTCGATCAAGATGTCCATTATCCAGCTTCAGTTAACCCGATGTTCGAAGCCGGGATTTTCCTGTTTCACAAAGGTGGATTCAGTCTCGTTAACTCAAGCCAGACTTGCGAGTCAGGCTAAATGCGCGCGGCCGTTTTAGGTGAAAAGCCAGCACGTATCGATGGCAGAGACCCTGATTCTCAACGGCATTGATTGATTAATTGATTTAAGACTTTATTGACAGATTGCAATACGGCTCAATCGCCTCGCCGACAAGTTAAATGCGTTATCTATAGGCTAATTCTAAGTCCCTCATTACCTCAATCAATCAGATTATATTTCTTTAAACTTGCCTGCTGGATTGAATAATCAAATGAGATCTTGCTAGCGAAAAGAATTAGTTAACTGTTATACAGAATTACGATACGGCCCTCTTGCCCATTGATTGATGTATAGTCAATCTTTAACTTATCTCCAATGTGGTCTAACGGGTTGTTCTTTTGACTTTCACACGGACGACCGGGGTTCAAGACCCTAGTCGTCTCCTTGTTTTTGCAATATAGGAATAATTCAATTTGGTGCACGTTGAGAGCTATATAAAGAATGACATCCTCAATGCATGTAGATTTATAATATTTTAACTTAAAACCAGGCTACTTTGGCGTATAATCATTAATATTATATTCAAAAAAATTATATTGGAAACACCGGGATTTGAACCCGGGTCGCAAGGTTGGCTGGCTTGAGCACTACCGCTGGGCCACTGTGCCAGATGGGATAAATTCATTGTTTATACATTAATGAACGAGAGACCCGTGTTTAGAATATTCCTTATTTTGAATGAAGTTTTATTTCTTTATCCTCATTCATTCATGTGACGTCAACGGCTCATTCAATTTCTCAAATCCGTCAAACAGCGCATCTCATCAGACATCTTAATCCCAGTTACAATTAAAATAACCACATTTTTGTGTACATCGCACGAGCGAGCGCCACCGTCGCCACGGTATATAACGTGCATTATTTAGGACAAAGTGAATTTAATATCAGCATTTTGGGTCTATTTTACATTTCAAAAGCCCCCTCTGGAAGAATGGAGCACAAAAACGTAATTCAGAATGGTATAATGCAGATCGTAGACTGTGGGAATAGTTTCAGGAAACGAGCTGTCACTTCTTTGCGGGGGCGTGGCTCTGCGTGATCGGGCTAACTTGAACTTGAACTCTGCTTTCGAGCAGGCTCAAACTTTTGGATCTGTTGGCATGGTGATCTGGAAAATCCACGTACATGAAACCGGAAAGTCCGGCTAACCCAGTTATCCAGCTAAAGTTATCCGGCTAACTCAGTTATCCAGGTACATGGAACGGGGCCCTGTATGCCGTGACAATTAAAACTCTTGACTTGACTTGACTTGACTTGACTTGAGCTTGATGTTCAGTTGGTAAATTCAAAAAAGTGCTATAATCAAATGCTGATACAAATTTTATTAAAGAGATGCAGCCATGAAAGTAAGAGCTGTCAGTCTGATAGGAGGACCGAGATGGAGGGAGAGATGAGAAATCAGAAGACAATCCCCAGCATCCAGTTTCAAGTTTCTTTATTAGTTGTCATACAGAAATACAGAATACTTTTGCATGAAATGCTTCTTTCTGTTTTGCTCCTGAGAGTGTGCTAGATAAAATAACAAGATAGTGTAAAATAGTATAATATAAGTATAAAATAGAAAGTCAAGTATGTAAACAAGTGTAAACAACAAAAATGTTCAATATACATATATACCAGTGGAGGTTTCTCTATGACAACACGTGAAACACAAATTCACTCATAATTCATAATTATTATTCATTTACATATATATATACATTTATTTTATTTATATATATATAAAAAAAAATTTTTTAATTATTATTATTTTATATTTTTTTATTAGAAAAGTTTTCCTCTGTAAAAAAAATGCCAGTGAATTTTTTCTTTTTAAAGAATGGCCAAAATTGACAGCTCTGAGCAGGCCTGCACTGCAGTAATGACTGCAGTAATTATTCGTGAAGAAAACTTCACAGGTGTGACCCAATGTTATATAAATAATAAATAACAGCCAATCGAAATAGGCTATTAATTTCATCTAAGCACGGTCTGTGCAGTTAAACTCTTGCCTTTGAATGGAGGATTGAATGATTGACAGCCCTTGCCATCCAATACATGGAGGTTGAATATGATTGGCAGCCTTGCAAATCCAATCAGAGATTGCTGCATTGCAAAGTCAAAACGGGTCCATCTGCAGGGTAGGTTTAGCTCTGGCCAATCTCAAGTTTCTCAAGTTTCTTTATTAGTTGTCATACAGAAGTACAGAATACTTTTATACAAAATGTAACAGAAATAAGCATTTTGTATAAAAGTATTCTGTACTTCTGTATGACAACTAATAAAGAAACTTGAGAAACTTGAGATTGGCCAGAGCTAAACCTAATCTCCGACCCTGCAGATGGACCCATTTTGACTGTTTGAAAAAGCAAGGAAGTAGTTTAGTTGTTGTTTAGTAGAAGTAAACTGTACAGCTATAACAAGTAAAGTCAGGCTAAATTAAACTTTGCGCCAACATTAGGACCGAAGTATAAACCAGCAACTGAGCAACATGAAGAAGTGGATTTATGCATCTGGATCAGAAAAAACATTGTGGATGAAAAAGTAAGTAGGCTAGTGTTTGTAAAAGCTTGTATGCTAACAGTAGCTACCCAGCTTAGCCTACATCACAATGATAATCACCAAGCTAACTTACTGTACACACTGTAGGGCTGGGCAATTAATCAAAACAGAATCGCGATATCGATTCATAGACCTATGCAATCTCATTTCTAAGTTATGACTATTTTTTTTTATTAATTTTTTTTTTTTTTTTTTTTTTTTTATTATTTTATCTGGGTTGAACATGATTTGTGGAACTCCCTCTGGTGTTGTGGTCGTGGTATTCACTGACCTTTGGGAAGTATTTCGACATGCGCATGGGTATCTTAGTGGTGTAGTGTATCTTGTAGACCAGGCAAGTTGCTGTACTCTGTCGTCTACTCTAAGCCATCCTAGGTTGTCAAAGTGGGCAGGGGTGAGGTGGGTTTTAGGAGTAAGGTCAAGCAGTAGTCTGACCAGTTTGTTTTGTGATGTTTGTAATCTTGTTTTTAGTGCCTTTGAGGTGCTTTGGTACCATGAGGTGCAAGCATAGTCGTAGTACCCTTGAATGAGTGCTCCTGTTAGAGTCTTCAAGGTATTCTTGTAATCTAGTTCGTTGGTTGACTTAGTTTTATTACATTGGATCCCATTTTGTCACAGGAATGATTTGCCTCTATAGGATGGAACCCATGTAGGGAATTTCATCTTTCCTTTTAAGATAAGATAAGATATTCCTTTATTGATCCCCTTGGGGAAATTCAGGCATCATAGCAGCATGGGGGAAGGGGGGGGGGGGGGGTACAGGTAGTGAAAACAACACAAGCTGTGTAAACAAATAGGTCAATATAATTTACTATCTAACTAACTGAAATATATTTTCACAGTGTCACATAAGGTGCAGTATGCATAAGGTAGTGTTATAATTTACTATCTAACTAACTGAAATATACATTATTCATTATTCACAGTATCACAGTATCCACATAAGGTGCAGTATGCCTAAGGTAGTGTAAGTTGTCCTCCTTGGGTTCCTATAAGTCCCAGGTCGATGTCTGGCAGCAGTTGCTGCCCACTGTTGTGGAGCCTGATGGCCACTGGTATGAAGGACTGTCCGAGGCGGTTAGTTGAGTGTCGGGGGGGTATGAGTCTGTGGCTTCCTTGTCACCTTCACCTAATATGTTTTGATCTGGTCAGGTGCGCTGTCACCTAAAATGTTTTGATCTGATCAGGTGCGCTGTCACCTAAAATGTTTTGATCTGGTCAGGTGCGCTGTCACCTAAAATGTTTTGATCTGATCAGGTGCGCTGTCACCTAATATGTTTTGATCTGGTCAGGTGGGCTGTCACCTAATATGATTTCATCTGGTCAGGTGCGCTGTCACCTAATATGATTTCATCTGGTCAGGTGCGCTGTCACCTAATGTTAATATGTTTTCATCTGTGTCCACCGACCACTGACACACAGTGGGGGATGTTTTAAAAATATAATTTAATATATAATATAATATAATAATTTGTGCTTCACCTAAAAATTTGGTCAGCAGCCTCCACTGATATATACAGTATATGTACAGTCTATAAAATGCAGATACAGTACAGTGTAGAAATGGTGAGGTATACAGTAGCTTAGCTTGTGGTGCCACCTTGTGTGTTAGTGTCTAAAGTGGGTAAAGTGGGTGCTACAGTGTGTTGTTTATTTAAAGTGAGTGTGTGTTGTGGGTGTATTTGATGGTCTGTTATTGTTCATTGTTCATTGAGCATCCTGATGGCCTGGGGATAGAAGCTCCTTCTGAGTCTCTCTGTGCTTGCCATGAGACTCCGGTATCGCTTGCCTGACCGCAGCAGTTCAAAGAGGCAGTTGTTTGGGTGTCTGGGGTCTTTGATTATTCTCTTAGCCTTACCCATGCAGCGCTTGTTGTAAATGTCTTGGAGAGTGGGAAGCCCCCCTCCAATTGTGCGTTCGGCTGAACGGGCCACTCTCTGTAGTCTGCTACGGTCTTGTGCAGTGCTATTCCCAAACCAGGAGGTGTTATTGCCAGTCAGGATGCTCTCTATTGTGCATGAGTAGAAGTTCTTGAGGATCTTCTGACTCACTTTGAACTTCCTTAGGCGCCTAAGGAAGTAGAGGCGTTGTAAAAAATCGCGCTGAGCCGTGGATGCACTCCGAAATACTGGCCGCTATGAAAACCAGAGACAAAAAATGCTCTGAGTTTCGTAAAAGTCAGTCAAAGCTTACTAAAAGCACGAGCAGTGAACTCCAAGCCCACGTGACTGAACTCAAACTAGAAAGAAACAGACTAAGAAACGACGTAAACTCCATGATCAAAACTGCAAAAAAGAATTTCATCAATGACAAAACTGAGGAAAACAAAAACAAACCACGTGAACTTTGGAAATTACTCAATAATCAACTAGGATGCAGTAAAAAACTTAAAACCAGATTCTCAAACATAAACATAAAAACGGACAACACGCTCATCACAGAGAAGCTGGATGTAGCCAATTACTTAAACATTTTCTTCACAAACATAGCCACAACACTGGTAAACAAACTACCCTCCCACTCAGGGCTTTATGGGGTAGAACACATAGTAGCTTACTACAAAAACCTAGGGGTCCGCAAGGACGACTTCAAGCTGGAAATGGTAACAACAGATGAGGTACTCAATAAACTGAGCGCCCTCCAACCTAACAAGGCCACTGGCCACGACAACATCCCTTCCAAATTCCTCAGAGACTCAGCAGCCGCCATCACCCCAATCATCACACACATAATAAACCTCTCCATAAAACAGGGACACGTCCCCAAGGACTTCAAAATTGCGAGGGTGACCCCTCTGCACAAAAAGGGCAGCAAATTAGACCCAGGCAACTACCGCCCTGTTTCTATTCTCACCTCCATCTCGAAAGTCATGGAAAAAATTGTCTACGAACAGGTCGAAAAGTACCTAGCGGAAAAAAATCTAATCTACGAATTCCAATCTGGCTTCAGAACATCCCACTCCACTGACACATGCCTTCTCTATTTGAATGACCACATCAAACAAGAGGTGGACGCAGGCAAATATTGCGGCATGGTCATGCTGGACCTACAAAAGGCCTTTGACACGGTCAATCACTCCATTCTGATTGACAAGCTAAAAGCAATTGGTTTTGATAGTCTATCAGTGAGCTGGATGCAATCCTACCTTGAGGGGAGGGAACAGATGGTGGAGGTAAACGGTACCCTATCCCCCCCCCTCACAGTGAGCTGTGGTGTTCCACAAGGAAGCATACTAGGACCGCTACTGTTCCTAATTTATGCAAATGACATGTCGTCAGCTTGTGACTGCAACTTGTTCCTGTTTGCGGACGACTCAGCCCTGCTGGTCTCTGACAAGAACAAGTTACAGGTTGAAAAAACCCTCAGCTCGGAACTAGGCAGAATCTGCATATGGCTCGCTGATAACAAACTATCATTACACATGGGCAAAACAGAGTCCATTCTCTTCGGTTCAAATAACAAACTCAGCAAGACCGACGGCTTCTCAGTTACAGTGGGTGACAATATTGTCACAAGGAAAGATGAAATTACCTACCTGGGTTCCATCCTAGAGGCTAATCTCTCCTGTGACAAAATGGCATCCAATGTAATAAAAAAAGTCAACCAACGAACTCGATTCTTGTACCGGATCTCCTCTCTGGTAAACAAGAATACCCTGAAGACTCTGGCAGGAGCACTCATTCAGGGGTACTACGACTATGCTTGCACCTCATGGTACCAAAGCACCTCAAAGGCGCTAAAAACAAAATTACAAACATCTCAAAACAAACTGGTCAGACTACTGCTTGACCTTACTCCTAGAACCCACCTCACCCCTGCCCACTTTGACAACCTAGGATGGCTTAGAGTAGACGACAGAGTACAGCAACTTGCAATGGGCCTGGTCTACAAGATACACTACACGACCAAGGTACCCATGTACATGTCAAAATACTTCCCAAAGGTCAGTGAATACCACGATCACAACACCAGAGGGAGCTCCACAAATCATGTTAAACCCAGATTCGGCTCAAATAAGGGACTAAACACGTTTCGCAATTATGCCACATCAATGTGGAACGCCCTACCCAAAGCTGTAAAGGAATGTGGATCACTACCCACTTTCAAAACCTCTCTCAAGGGACACCTACGGGAGACTGCAATTCAACACTGGCCCCTGTAAATATCCTAACCCAACCCCCTCCAATGTACAGTCATTTACCTAGTATGGTTTTGTCAATAGTCCAATGTACAATTTTGTTTGTTTGTACAGTGTCCCCCCCCCCCCCCCCTCAATGTACAGTTTTGCTTGTATATACAGTGTGCCCCCCCCCCCCCCCCCCAACCACCTCCAATGTAGATTACCCAGTATGGTTGTCAATATCCCAGTGTACCCAACCCCCCCCCCACCCAACCTCCTCCAATGTACAGTTTCTACGTCAAATGTATATACTCCCTTTTCCTGACTCCTTCTGTATCACAAACAGTACTGTATTTGCAAATCTGGTATGTCATAAATGTATAGATGTAGCAGTACTGACTATCTGTATGTCATGTATGTCATATATGTCCTGATGAATTGAAAATGGGGGACCCTGATGTAAACAAGACGAAAGTCTTTCTCTGGTCTGCATCCCCTTAACAATTGTGTGTATTGAGCTGTACTGTATTGTACCCATTCTGCAATCTGTTAATAAAGTTTTCAATCAATCAATCAATCAGTCATGCCTTATTTTTATTTTTATTTTTATTATCTTTCTTCCCCTCCTTTTTCCCGATTTTTCTCCCATCCCACAGTTCCTGGTTGTTGCGCACTTTCCCCTACTGTTGGTCCGGGAGACCGGAGACTGTCACATGCTTTCCTCCGACGCATGTGCAGCCTGCCGGCCTGGCCGCGCAGATTCTCACCGAGGAGAGTGTAGCGTGTGGGAGGCCGCATTATCTCTCCCTAGATCCTACCCTTGCTGAGCAGGCGCCCCAACCGAACTGTAGGGGTCGCTGTCCACAATGCCCAGGACCCACCCTTCAGCTTTCCCACCCTCTAATACTGCCAATTGTATTAGTGTGATCGGCCAGCCAAGCTGATAGCAACGCCGGGAGCTGGATTCGAACAGGCGAATCCAGCTTCTCCGGCGTTGGTGACGAACGCAATCTCCGCTACGCCACCTGACCGTGTTGTCATGCCTTCTTGATAACACTGTCAATGTGTGTGGTCCATGTCAAGTCCTCGGATATGTGGACTCCGAGGTCTTAAAAATGTTCACTCTCTCAACCGGTGCCCCGTCGATGCTGAGGGGGCTGTAGTCCCTGACCCCCGACCTCCTAAAGTCCACAATGATCTCCTTTGTTTTGCTGACGTTCAGGGAGAGGCTGTTCTCTTGACACCATCCCTCTAGAACCTTTACCTCTTCCAGGTAGGCCCTCTCATCGTTTGCAGAGATCAGGCCCACCACTACTGTGTCGTCAGCAAATTTGATGATTGTGTTGTTGTTCCGCTGTGCCACACAGTCATGTGTGTACAGGGAGTAGAGGATTGATTGATTGATTGATTGAAAAGTTTATTAACAGATTGCAGAATGGGTACAGTATAGTACAGCTCAATACATACAATTGTTAAGGGGATGCAGACCAGAGAAAGACTTTCGTCTTGTTTACATCAGGGTCCCCCATTTTCAATTCATCATAATCACAACAGTGTGAACAGCACAAATCACATGGCATCTGATCTTTTACATTCTGATTTGGGCCACTTTCATATGTGGTCCTCCTAAATCAGATACAGGTCTGATTTGTTTTTGATTAGTTGGCCTCCACACTGCATTCAATTAATAAATTAAATCATAATCTGTGACTTCAGTGTGTCCTCCTCCATGTTTACGTCTATCATCGTTATTGTTATTTTGAGCATGCGGGTCAGTTCAGGAGTGTGAAGAGTTCACACTCGAATCGGATATTGGCCAGATTTATAAAAATATATAATAATGTCAACAGTCAAACAAAAAAATATCAGATCTGTGCAATAAATCAGAATTGAGCACTAAAGCTTGCAATGTGAACGCAGCAAAAATTCTGTCAGCCACTGTATAGGCCATTTTGCTATATTTTACACTTCTCTAGGCCATTTAATGTAAACTTTTATAGCATTTATAACAGATTGGATGAAAATATGAGATGCCACAATCAATAACACTGAACACTAATCTCTCCAGCACACATGCACACATCCTCACTTACTCTCACCCCACACATGCATACAAAAAGGGCACTATACAGTAGTATATATATTCCTCATTGCCTTTATTCTTAAGCTTAGCATTGTTATTTTATTCATATTACTTTTGTATGTCTACTCTATTTTATTTGTATTTTTGCACAATCGAGGCAGACATGGCCACCTACATTCCACTGCATGTCTTGTATGTATGTGACAAATAAAACTCTTGAATCAATAGTTAATACTGTAAAATATAAACCTTTCCTCTCTCCATTCCAGACACTTGGGACCACATAATAGAATAGCAGTGTGCCCCCCCCCCCACCCGCCCAAGAGCAATTATACATATTACAATGAGCAGTTCCTAAAACAATTAATTTCCTATAATGAAAAGCAATATACAGTAAAAATGTCTGAAACGGCCATGAAATCACGAGAGCACAACAACTACATGCACATGCCCCTTTATTTCAGTGACAATTTACTCAAGAATGAGTGCACTCATCAAGAAAAACAGGGTATTTACATTTAGTAGTGTTGTTAGGTGGAACTGTCCGTACTACAAATGCCTGTCAGAACCAAATGTACCGTAGAACACTGAACACACGGAAGCTGCGTCATTGTCGAGTCTCTTTGGTCTATACAAGAATCTGTAAACATTCGTGTTTTCAAGCGGAATTATTGAACCTCTGGAAATGTTTTAAGTACCACTTTGCAAACGATAACATGGCAGTTTGAACGGACCCCCCCCCCCCCCCCCCCCGCCCCCCTCCTTATTTGCGCGAAAACGGAAAATGCCACTAACTCGTGGAGTTCGACCCGAAGAGACTTGAGGAGGGGACTCAGAACACAGCCCTGGGGGGCCCCTATGTTGAGAGTGATGGATGAGGAGGTGCAGTTGCCTGCTCTCACCACCTGGGGTCTGCCCATCAGGAAGTCCAAGACCCACTGGCAGAGGTCATAGTTCAAGCCCAGGTCCCTGAGCTTGGCTATGAGTTTGGAGGGGACTATGGTATTGAATGCTGAGCTGTAGTCGATGAATAGCATTCTCACATAGTTCCCCTGCCTCTTGTCCAGGTGTGATGCTGCTGTGTGCAGCACATGGGCTATGGCGTCCTCCGTGGACCTGTTGGGGTGGTATGCAAATTGCAGGGGGTCCAGGTTGATGGGGAGGGAGGAACAGATGTAGCCCTTCACTAGCTTCTCAAAGCACTTCATGGCTATGGAGGTGAGAGCTACAGGGCGGTAGTCGTTGAGGCAAGCAGGCTTGAATTTTTTGGGTACAGGGATAATGGTGGACTTCTTCAGACAGGTGGGGATGACAGCCTGTTCTAAGGACAGGTTAAATATGTCAGTGAATACCGGGGCCAGTTGGTCAGCACAGACTTTTAGGATGCGGCCGGGGATACCGTCCAGTCCTGCTGCCTTCCTGATATTCACTTTCTTAAAGGTCCTCCTCACCTCATGTTCTGTTATCCTGAACACTGAGACTCCATCGGCAGTGCCCCCCCTCCATTGCAGTGGTTTGTAGGCTGGTGTTGTTATTCACAGCCTCAAACCTTGCATAGAAGATATTGAGATAATTTGCCAATTGGATGTCACTGTTCAGCTTGAGCGGGGTGCCTTTGTAATCTGTCATCGTTCTGAGGCCCTGCCACATACCTCTAATTTTATCCCTGTAGCGCCGTTTTGCCTCTATTACTGACCTCCTTACGTTGTATCTCGCCACCTTGTGGTCATTCATGTTGCCTGTCACAAGCCCGGCATTGTAGGCTGAGGTATGCGCTTTCAGAGCTTCACGGACGGATTTGTCTACCCAGGGCTTTTGGTTTGGGTAAACTCTAAGGGGATTGTTTCTTCTACCAAAGTACAAACAAAGTCCAGCACTGTCTCCGTGTAGTCATTAATATTGTCTGTGTTGTCACGGAACACACTCCATTCTGTACATTCAAGTGCAGCTTGGAGTGCCTCCTCCTGTTCCCCAGACCAACTCTGCACATCTCGCGTTACTACAGGGGCGCGCTTGAGACTTTGTTTATACTGCGGTATAAGGAAAATGGCGTCATGGTCTGATTTGCCGAAAGGACTAGTAGCTTGAGACTTGTACCGTTCTTAAATTGCGAGTAACAATGGTCTAGGATATTCCCGCCTCTGGTGGAACAAGTCACATATGCTGATAGAAGTCTGGCAACACTTTTCTCAGATTAGCGCTATTAAAATCACCCACAACCACAATAGCAGCATCAACGTTAGCTGCTTGAAGATTGTTTACCTCGTCGTGAAGCATGGACAGCGCGACTCCAGTGTTTGCGTGGGGGGGGATATACACTCTGATCAGAATGACCAACGTTAATTCTCTTGGGAGGAAGAATGGTCGGCACTTGATGGATATATACTCCAGGTTTGGGGAGCAGTGGTTTGAAAGCTCCTTCACGTTGCCTGGATCACACCAATTGTTATTCAACATGAAGGCTATTCCACCTCCCCGCCTCTTTCCGGATTCTTGTGAAAAAGTGATCGGCCAGTTGAATGGCGTGGTTTGGGACGTCCGGCGTCAACCACGTTTTCCACAGAAACTCACACCTAGGTGTAACAGAAGCCTTTTGTTAAGACAGATTGTCTATTGAAATGTAAATTGCAAGTTTCACCAAAAGGTAGGCTTTTGTTCTCCAGCAGAGAACAGACTGTGTAACGTTCCCCCCGGTGCTGCTCCACCTGCCCTTGGTCTCTCTCCACCTCCCCTTGTGAACAATGCGCTACTGCCATCCTGTGGACTAATTCAGGTGGTGCAGCTCTGTTGTCTGGTCATCAATTTGTTCACTGTTATTGTCACCAATTTGTTGTCTGTGCATTGTTGTCTGTGTTGTCTGTGATGTTCTTGGCCTAGTGTCTCCCCTGTCTGTGTTGGTTTTGTGATCTGGTTTAGTGTTGCTCTCAGTGTGTGTATTTATATTTCGACCCTGTAATGTTTCTGTGTCACTCTGTTCCTCCCAGCTGTGTCTCATTACCAATTACCCTCATGTGTCAATTAGTCTGTGTATTTAAGTGTGGTCTGCCCTGACTTTCCTGTCGCGTCATTACTCTGTTCACCCCGGTCCCTGTCGTGTTTTGCTCGTGTGTTTGTCAGCCGTTCGCTGAACACTTTTGTAAGTAGCATACTTATCTTGTTGAAGTCTTTATCGCTCCTTGTCAAGTAGGATAGTATTATTTATAGTGTTTATGATTTGTAGGGCATTTAGCACGTTTTGGAGACTTGCCCTCTCACTTTGTTTTTGAGCGTATTTCACCAAAATTAAAGGAGCAGTGCTCAAATTTCAAGATTCAACACCTGCCTCTTGTCTATCCTCTGCTTGTCTGCGCTTGGGTTCTACTCTGTCCACCACTGTCATGCCACCGCCTAACACACTGAGAGGAACCAAAAGTTAAATCTATTGTAATATTGTAAATTAGTATCTTTTTGATGTAGCTCTGGGGAACTAACAAGTATTAAAGGTAATTTCAAATGTAACCACTAGGAGCACATGTGAGCAAACGTAATGAAGAGAGGAGGTGCCAGTCTTCAGTTTGAATTCATTGGTTGAAATGTGAAAATAAATACACCTATATTGAAATGATTTGACCAATAGGAGAAAGAAGGGGAGTGACAGTATTTTGTATTTAACTGGCAAAGTTGGAAATCAGTGTGAAATAAACCCATTTGTGATGACAACATGACAGAGAGAGGACCAACTCTTGAATAAATAACCTGATGATGAAAAGCCAGCTCGTTTGTACTTCTTGAATCCAGCAATCTCCAGTCTATTTATGATATGAATATGAAATCCCCTCTCTCCTTAATGAAACATCAAGAGCATTACCAGCAGCAGGTCAAAGGTCAAGCCCACGTGATGCACAGGGCACCCCACCATGCTACGCTCTGGCTACTCTTATTGATATTCGCCAACCAAGTCAAGCTGTTAAACACTGGATCTGCTATCATATTTGGACACACAATCACAGGACACATTCTAAAACTCCGGGGCCATGATATTATTTAGATAGGCCCGATGCTGCAACGAATTTGTGACTTTGTGTGAGTGTGCTTTCAATACAATTATGGTGATATTGTGATGTGAGGAGCATCAGGCAGCATGTATTTCTGTTCAGCCGTGCTATTTCTACAAGCCGGAGGACAAACAGCTCAACAGCTCCTGATTGTCATAGAAACAATTAGGCCATTACAGAAAAGTGCTTATTCTATAATAAAGATTTGTATACCTACTGGAATTGGAATTTAAACGAAATAGTGCCCAATGATCCACACAGCCTCCTATCATCACTGGGTTGAAAGCTGATAGAGCACAACGCCTCTGACTCGAGAGAGCTAACACCAAAGTTACCAGGAGATGTTTTCATTTCAAAACCAGCCCGAGCTTCAGCCGAGACTCAGGGCAACGCTTCAATGACCTGAAAAATTATTGGATATCGCCGGCCCCTTCCAATGTAGCCATCACAGGGCCAGACTCACAGGCTTTGGAAACGACTCAAGGGGAACATTGTAACCGTGTGTATATAGACCATTGCGCATGCCTGATTCCAATGGACCTGTCTCAAACCCCGCCCTCTTTTCTTGATCCTCCAATCACAACTGTCGCTTACCTCGGACAAACTTGGTTTGTCCGAGGTAAGCGACAGTTGTGATTGGAGGATCAAGAAAAGAGGGCAGGGTTTGAGACAGGTCCATTTAGCGCAGATAATTACAACATAGCCATCTCCTGCATTTACACCTATTGTCTGGTCACAAGCAGCTATCTTTGGCACAACTTCGGGGCCATTTGGACCCAGGCGGAAACAAACACGCCATCTGTACGCCGCCGAGGCAGTTCTGGGACCAGCTTCCGCTCGTTTTCTCCAGGTGTCTGTGACCCGGCGCGGCCTGTTCACCCAGAACACATCAGTCACACTAACACACATCTGTCGCGAAGGTCCAGCCCCACTCCATCATCACCAAACCTCTTCCGCCGAGAGGGAGGACAAACAAATCTTCTGATTTTGCGTCTCATCTGCAGTCTGCCCCCCCAGCACGGGCCCCCCCCGGTGCATCAAGGACGAGCGCTCCGCAGGGGGGCTGTCGGTTAACGCAGCACCCAGCCACCGCCGTCCTGTGTGGGGGATGGTGCAAGAGGGATACGGTCCAATTAGAGACGAAGATGCAGGGACGTTACCTCTGACGCCTCCCCGCTGCTCCAACTAAAGGACTTTAGGGGGCGCTTCTCGTGCCCCCGGGCCTCCCGCTGTTACTGCTCACGCACCTCGTGGAGGCTAACCGTTTCTCATCACGCTTTTTACTTTCATGTGCAGGGGAGCTGTCAGGGTGTGTGTGTGTGTGTGTGTGTGTGTGTGTGTGTGTGTGTGTTAGTTTTCAATTTCTGTTTTCAATTCAGTTTATTTTCAGTTTGTTTCCAGAGTGGGTTTGCTTCTTTCAGTTTCATTTTGATTGCTTTGAAATGTTTACTTATTATATTATGGAGGTATTTGTCTGGGGAAAGATTTAAGAAGTCCAGAAGGTATTGTGTAAAACAACCACATCACTTTGTGAAGGCAACTGACTCAGTCATGTCAAATGGACTGCATTTATAGAGCACTTTTATCCAAAGTGCTTTACAACTTCCAATGGATGCCTCACCCATTCGCCCATTCTTTCACACAGATGTTTGGCGAAGGCCAACCTGCTCATCTGGAGCAGTTAGGGGTTCTATTTCATTATGGCTGCCGCTCAGCATCATCTGCACGCACTTCACTTCGTGCACAAGCACTGAATAAAAAATTCCACCATGTACCTTTACATCCCAACATTCGTCTGGCCACACCCCTATCCGCTTACCTTCATAAGCAGGTGTGTGGTCACCTACTCGCCTCCTTCTTCACTTTCACCACAAGGAAGTGCATTCGGTAGATCCCACACTTGACGAGGTTGTTAGCTGAAGAAAGTTGAGACGTGACATTGTTTCTTGTTTTTTTCTTCTCTCATATATTCGAAAGAAAAAAGCTAAGTCATAATGTCTACTTCGGAGGGTCGCGCTCGCAACGCCACTCTTCACCAGCGGTTCTCCATTGCCGCCTCTGTCGTGCGTCTTGGAGCAGGGTTGAGGCCTCTCTCGTGGTCGGCAGCCACGCCCGGTAGGCGTCCAATGGGTAGTTTGCCTCTCCAAGGAGCTGGTGCACCAGTGTCGTCTCCTGTGCGATGGCCTGGTTCCGGCTCTGGTTCCTCTGCTTCCGGGGAGTCGTCCGCTGTTGGGCGGCCGACTCCTTTGGTTGCGGGGGATTTGAGACGCAAACTTTTTGCGTCGGCTCGCTCCCGTCGCAAGATGGTGGCTTGCAGACGCGAACGGCCTGGTTTTGGTGAGTTGCTGGAGCCAGATGAGGATGCGTCGGTCTCTACATGCCCGATGGAGACAGAGGACTACATGATAGAGGCGGACGGGTTCTTGTTTGAAGGCCCGGTGGAGACGTGTCCCCTGCCTGTCCAGGTAACACTGGAGGGGGGAGATGTCTCCTTGGGGTTCCCCGCCCGCAGATGTTGGGTTAGAACCTCCGACTCGGCGGCGGGATGCCCTGCTATCAGCCACATCAGAATGTGCCTCCTTGATCAGTAGTCTGCTGTATGTGAGGGATGCAGGCTCGGAGGAGGAAAGTATGCAGGGGGAACTGCGTGCTTTGTTTCCCGAGCTCATGGCGGCGGCGGCAGTCGCAAACGGCGTGCCGCTGCCGCAGCCACTGCCTGTTCCTGTCCCTGATGATTTCATAGGTCATCTATGGCAACGTCGCCCGGTGAGAGGGGTGGACGTTGTCTACCCATTTTTCCCCTCAATGGCGGCCTATGTCCGTTAGGGCCAGGTGGTCTCCCACATCATAGGCCTTACTCCTGCCTACGTGCAAGTCACGTGGGTGGCGGGTTTGGTCAACGGCATGAAGGAGGGCGTGCCACGGCTTGATAGGCCGATGGCGGCGCTCCTTTGTCCGGAGGTGGTGTGGGAGCCGTTACGGAAGCCGGTTCCCCAAGGGAAATCGGCGAGGCGGTTGGCATATTGGAGCGACCAGTCATTTATCACCGGAACACAATCTCTAGCTGCCGCGTCTAACATCGCGCAGCTGGCGAGATTCATGTCCGGGATATTGACGGGCGGCATGGAGCTGACTGATTTACAGCATGATCAGCTCGCCCAGTCGGCAGGAGCCATCCTGCATCTGACTCAGCCGCAGGCTATAGCCGCTGGGAAAGTGCGCGCCCTGGCAACTCTGATCCAGCGCCACCTTTGGCTGGAGCAGGCGCGTGTGCCGGAGAAGAAGAGGACTCCACTTCTGACGGCACCCCTCTCCGATGCTGGACTATTCGGGACGGCACTGCAGCTGATGACCTCAACCTGCAGGGAGATGCAGGAGGAGCGCTCCGTGCTCCAGCCTCATTTCCCCCCGCCCGATGTCGCCGGTGGAGTCAGACGGCTGCCGCGTCGTCGAGGATCCTCCGCCGTGGCCGCCGCTGCCACCACCGCCACTGCTGGACCTTCAGCGAAGAAGGCCAGGAGGAGAGAGGGCGCCTCCGCTACTGCAGCCGGCCCATCTACACCCGGAGGTGATGGTAGGGATCGTCGAGACCAGCCGCCGATCATTTACCGTCCCTCCGGGGCTCCCCGGGGTGGCAAATCCCGAGCGGCTCGTGGCAGGCGTCGCTAAGACCCAGTGACTTTTTCCCTCTGTGGTCCCCCCTGTTTCCCTTCCCGGCCCCGCTATGATTTTGTGCAAAAATAAAGAGTCCCCCCTTTTCTGCCTCGACCTGAATCTCCACATAAAGGTAGAGGTTAGTTGTGTGCTCTGTTGCTTACACAGTGATATTGAGCTACAACACTATTGTGTTGGGTTTGCAGTAATGCTCGTATGAAAACGTACCACGGCTCAGCCATTCTCTCTCTCTATCAATGTTTTTCTGTGTTACAACATGGATGCGGGTGTAGGATTCACACACACACACAACTTGGTCTTGCTATAAACCCTGTTCACAGATGTGTCTGTGGTTAGCGTGCATTGTATTAGCTTGCGCTATTCATTAGCATTGCTACTAAAGGTATCATATGGCTATTGTTGTTGTATGCAAGGGTTGGGCTTGTGAGGGGGTGCCGGATAAACCCCTCCTTCCCTCTTCTGATTGGTCAGGGGGTTTATTAGCGTCTCTTTTTCATTCAGTCAGGGCCAAGCTGTTTGGCGGCTTGGCAGGGAGGGGGGGGGGGAAGGGTTTCCCAGACTCTGCACCCATCACAGACGTTTGAGTCTTGGGTTTCCCCCCGTCATAGCACACGTCACTAGGCATGTTGCTATTGGACGATGGCTTCCGTGAGTTTAGACCCGTATGTAGGGTCTGTTGTTGTCAAGTGTCGGGATAGAGCGTAGGAATTACGGTTCCACTACGCTCGATATACGCGTAACTTGAGTCGGTTGGTCACATGACTCAATGTTACCGTGGCTTTTCAAGCTATGGCTCACGTGGGAAGTCTCTCTGAGGAGTTCCATCTATCCTCTGTGGTAGGGATGACGGGATATAAAAATGTAAACAATTTTTACCCTCGGCTGCGTCAAGTGGGATTCATGTCAGTCTGTGTTTCTTTCTTTTTTTAATAAAAAAGTGTGGAGAATATGAAGCACGACACCCTTCTTGTCATTCTCCCAGGCGCCTTGAGGGATCGATGTGGGGTCTGGTTAGACTGTCCATTGATATGTTTTGTGTCCCGACGCATACATAGTGCTGGCTCAGGGTGTTTCTGATAAGAATCATGCGGGTGGCTAGTACGCCTTGGTTACTTGTTATTAAAAGAGCGTTTTTATAAAGCAACTGGGATGGGGGATTTTTCCTCTTCCGAGAGCCTGTTACTGGGTCTCGACGGATTCTCGTTCATATCTGGGGGATGTTAACGGAATAGATCAGAACATAGGTAGAGGGGTCTGTGTTTTGGAGTTTTTTCTTGAGGGGTTATAGGAACAACCACCGTCTGTGTACCGAGAGGGTGGTTGATTCCCTGGTGTGTTGGAGCAGAGTCAACTCCCGGGTTACCCGGTTGAGTGTGCCCCTGCACGTTCATGACGTCTGCCAATCGTGTCAGCCTTCTCTGCCTCGACCCCTCTGTCGTGGGGGTTTTTTAATGGAGGTTTTGTCATGGTGCTCAACAACGCCGGCATATGCCCCTTCCACCGGGGGGGCTGTTTTCAGTTGACTCCTTTGGCACCTGTCTCGTCCGCAGTGCTCCAGGCTCAGGTCTACAGCCTGCTGCCTGGTTTCCCCGGTGTGCTGCCTGCTTCCGTTGGTTGAACTTTTTGAGTGCTTTACGGCCATGCTGACTGCCTGTTCTGCAGGGTCAGTGTGCCAGGCGGTGTACTATTGGGGGGTAAGGGCCCGCTCTTGGAGGGGCTCTATCCGAATACGCTGGCGATGTGGGGGGCGGTGTCACTAAGTGACCGCCTGGTGGGGTCTTGATGCCTGGCGTCATTGACCTCTCCGGGCCCCCTTTTTCCAGGGGATCCAGTCCCTTCAGTGGGTCTGGGTCTTCCTTCGCGCTCTGCTGCTACGGCCTTGCCATGGGGTTGGGTTTGCTCTTGACCCCGTGATTCTGGGGGCAGTAACGAGGGTTGTTCCTTCCGTTCGTTCCCTGGTGGCATGCGGGTTGTGCGTAGTCGTGGGGTCAAGCCACGGTCTGCTCACCCTGTGCGTTGAGTTGCTTGAGTTCCTCTTCACACGGTCGGATCCGTCTCCCTCCCATCCTCCAATAGGGAGGGTATCCCTCCATTAGGGAGGGTCGGGGGGCTCGGTCCTCCCCGGTCTGATGGTTGTGGGGGGCCTCAGCGGGGTACATTTGTCGAGCTTTGGCTCCCGCTCAGCTCCTCTTGTGCAGATGATGCTGAGCGGCAGCCATAATGAAATAGAACGTAAGGTTATGTATATAACCAAGTTCTATGAATTATGGTGACGCTCAGCATCAGGACGCCGCTGCGGCCCTTGATCTCGCCTTGTGGTGAAAGTTTGGGAAGGAGGCGAGTAGGTGACCACACACCTGCTTATGAAGGTAAGCGGATAGGGGTGTGGCCAGACGAATGTTGGGATGTAAAGGTACATGGTGGAATTTTTTATTCAGTGCTCGTGCACGAAGTGAAGTGCGTGCAGATAATGCTGAGCGTCACCATAATTCATAGAACTTGGTTATAATACATAACCTTACGTTAACCCCTTCACTGCCACACGACAGAAGGTTAACCCTTTACTATCACACAACCGGCTGTCATGTGGCAGTGAAAGGGTTAACCTTCTGTGTATTGTCGCAGTGAAAGGGGTTAACCGTTTTGGTGGTGCGGCAGTGCAGTTAATGAGACTCTGCAGACAGATCTTGTTAAAACCCAGTATTGGGTATATTTAATAAATAAAGAATGGTCAGGTATACAGGCAGGGGGGTCGATACATGGAGGAAGCACTCGTACAGTCCGGGGGCGTGCGCGGGGCAGAAGAGTCAGACAGGCGGGGGTCAGAGCGGGTACGGGATAGTCAGCCAGGCAGGGGTCAAGACGGGTGCAGGTCCTCAGGCCTAACAAAAATAATGGTTGGTTTCAGGTTGCCGACCGACCCTGCCGATTTAGGTGCGACCCAATATATTTTATGAGTTTAAAAAAAAAATTATATATTAAAAAAAAAAAAAAAAAAAAAAAAATTTTTTTTTTTTTTTTAGAATAAAGTTTCATAGAAATCTTAGTCAAACATTTAGTATTATGGATATTAAACATGCTGGCAGAGTACATGCATCCATGTTGTTGTGAACATTTTAACCCTTTCACTGCCACACGACAGCCGGTTAACCCTTTCACTGTGACAATACAGAAGGTTAGCCCTTTACTATCACACAACCGACGGCGATGCTCCATCATTAGCATCATTAGCTCCGCATCCGCGGAGCTAATGATGCTAATGATGGAGCATCGCCGTCGGTTGTGTGATAGTAAAGGGCTAACCTTCTGTCGTGTGGCAGTGAAAGGGTTAATTAAATAAAGAAATTCCCTATCCATAGTCGCCGTGGGAAAGAATGAAAAAAAAAAAAAAAAAAAAATCCCTACCTACCCATGGCCAAACTGACAACCAACCTGAAACCAACTATTATTTTTGTTAGGCCTCATACGTTCCGGGAGTAGGGCACAGAGAATCGTCAGGCAGGCAGGAGTCAGAGCATGTCGTTGTCGGAAGCCAGATAATGGGGGAAGAGCCAGGCAGGACTGTGGGGAAGGGATGAGAACACTGGTTAGATACAGTCGAAGCACAATGGACAAAGGAACCAATACAAGAGAGCAATACAATAACGCGACTAACTGGGAAATACGAAGTTACGATCTGGCAGCCTCCGGACATCTGGGGCGGGGTTATATCCCTGACGTAATTGGCCCACAGAGAGCACCACATCTGTACTTAAAGAGAGAGTGGGAGAGAGAGAGAGAGAGAGAGAGAGAGAGAGAGAGAGAGAGAGAGAGGGAGAGAGAGAGAGAGAGAGAGAGAGAGAGAGAGAGAGAGAGAGAGAGAGAGAGAGAGAGAGAGAGAGAGAATAGCCAGGCAGGGACTGTGACACTCAAGGCCAAATACCAAATGGCCGATCTACTTCCTGAGCCAATGTAGAGATCCCAGTCTTTATTTTATTCTATCCTATTTCCTTTATTTAGCCAGAGAGTCCTGGTCAAGATGGCAGCATAAACTGTTTCAGTAAAAAAGAATTATAATTAGAGCTGGGCCGTTAACGGCGTTAACGTGCTGCGTTAACGCTATACTAGTATCGCGCGATAATATAATTAACGCATTAATCTAAAAAAAAGAAAAAATAAAAAATGTTTTTACCTTTATTTACCCAGGGTAGGTTCGCTGAGCACAGATGCTCTTTTTCAGGAACGCCCTGCTTCACATTCACACAGTTCCATTCACACCTGGGAGCTGCCCAGTACAACCACAGTTGACACCATTGGCCACTGAGCAATCAACTGGAGCAGTTGATTCAAGCCATGTCACATAGTTCAAGTTTGAAATGATTCTTTCTGTTTTGCTCCTGAGAGTGTGCTAGATACTGTACTGTACTGGTAATATTATTTATTTGTGTTAACTTCTGAATAAAACAACTTATTAAACACAAGTACATCTTATTGAACATTATTTTGATATTTCATTACCAATTATCATAGCAAAACAGCTTTTTCAAACAGTCTGTAATGCATTTTGGAAACGGGAGATGGGCTCATGGTGTAATGGGCCACCTGGCCTGAGAAACATAAGGAGGAAAGAAAAAGTAAGGACTTACTTCTGGTCATTATTTGGGTAGAACACACATATTTTGAATGCAGTTTTTTTTTTTTTTTTTGTCATTTTAATCTAGATTAATCTAGATTAAATCCAGGATTGCAGATAGATTAATCTAGATTAAAAAAAATAATCTATGCCCACCTCTAATTATAATACTAAACAATTTCACATAATGGAACACATGCAATACATACTGTATTAAGTAAGTACATAAGTACAAGTAAAAGAAGAGAGGCATAGCAGCGATCCATAACTAGACCACCTCAAGATAAGGTTATGTAAAACAGCAACATGTTTCCTTCAGGGCAGTTTGTAAAATACTTTTAAAGGTATTCAAAGGAGGGAGTGCTTCTAAGGTAACAGTATTTTGCAGCTCATTCCATGCCCAAGGTTCGTAAAAGGAGAAAACAATTACCAAGCTCTGCGCGCACTCTCGGGACATAATATATCTTGTGCTGCTGGTATAATAATATAAAAGCCTGGAGATATAAATAGGTAGTTTACCAATTTTAACAATGTCTTGACAATAAATAGCAACCCGTCCTCTGGTATAGAGAGGGAGTCTCAATAAACATTATGCACCAATGCCTCCCCATGCCGTGGTGACAAATCTGACCAAATTCACAAAGACTTTCTGTATATTTGTGTTTTATTTTAGTTTGTTTTGTAAGTACACAATATCGTTTCAGTTAGTTTTATTTTTTTTATTTTTTTATAACGTCTAGTTATAATTTAAATTTTAGTTCAACTAAATATTTTTTTTCACACCTAGTTTTACTCGTAGTAGTAGTTGACTTTAATAGCCTTGGTGTGTTTTAGACGCTCGTGAGTGAATATCAGAGTTCTTCTTTGTCACGCACCTCTCGTCGGCAGCATCCCTCCCCCAGAAATGCCTCCCTCTTTATATACCGCTGCATGTTCAGCGTGGCTGTTGGGACGAGCTTCATGCCTCACTCATTTGCATGCCGCATGAACACAATCTGCCGGGTGCCCAGTGGGGACCCCCCCCCCTCCAAAGTCCGCCTGATTCTTAACCCTTTCACCGCGACAACACAGAAGGTTAAGCCTTTTCACTGCCACGCGACAAAGGGTTAATCCTTTCACTACCACACTGCAGAAGGTTAACCCTTTTACTACCACACTACAGACGGTTAACCACCGTCTGTAGTGTGGTAGTGAAAGGTTAACCTTCTGTCGTGTGGTAGTGAAAGGGTTAATCGGGATCTGTGCATGTGTGTGCGAGAGGCACAGAGACACAGGGAGAAGCGTAGCAACAATCTGACAATATGAATATTTCATCTTTGTTCCGTATGAATAAAACACAACATGTTCCTGATTGTACACAGCGGTGCACCTTTCACTGCTCCTGTGTGTGTGTGTGTGTGTGTGTGTGCGTGTGTGTGTCCGTTCTAAGGGCAGAGATGAGTACTTAGACATGAATGAGGCTTTCCATTACAGGATTCCTCCTATAGAATCTCAACTTCATCCCTCTGCACCCTGTATATAAACCAATAGGAGGAACAGTGTAGCCGTCTCTGATTATTATGCAGTGTATCAACTATGCATGAAGCAATTACATAGCAGGGCCTGTGGGGCTCAGAAGAAACCTGAATGGATGAATTCCCACATCGATCCCTCTATCTCTCCATTCATTAATCCATTCATGCAGCCATTCATTTTGTGCAAACGTTTGTTTAGCTGTTTGTTTGTCTGGTCGCTCAGCCGTGGGCGACGGGCTCTCATCTGCTCCGAGGTGTTGTCTTTGACCCGGTCTATGGGGACGCTCCATGTAGGTCAGAGAGAGGCGGACGGCATCTCGGTGAACAAAGGTCAAAGGTAGAGTCTTTGGCCTCCCGGACACGGTGCTGTTTGCAAGGGGGGGGGGGGGGGGGGGGGGGGGGGGGGGGTTGGAGACACACGACGGATGAGATGGTGGAATGATATATGGGATCTGTAGACTGTGATTGATTGGGATTTAGAGAGAAAGGGAAGATGAAAGGAGGGGAGGGGGATGAATGGGGAGGGATATTGAGTGAGAGGAGAGAGAGAGAGAGAGAGAGAGAGAGAGAGAGAGAGAGGAAGAGAACGAAAAAAAGAGAGAAAGATAGTGGGAGGAGAGACAGGGAGAGAACGAGATGTACTGCCTTCAGAGCAGAACTTCAGAAATGGGCGTGTCATTACAAAATTTCACTGTGAACATAATCCAGATTTGTGTGCATGTGTGTGTGAATGTGTGCGTGTGCGTGTGTTGTGTGTGTGTGTGTGTGTGTGTGTGTGTGTGTGTGTGTGTGTGTGTGTGTGTGTGTGTGTGCGTGTGTGTGTGTGTGTGTGTGTGTGTGTGTGTGTGTGTGTGTGTGTGTGTGTGTGTGTGTGAATGGCGCACACATATGCATGCATGTGTGCATGTGTGCATGCGTGCGCTCACATGTGTGTGCGTGTGTGTGTGTGTGAGAGAGAGAGCATGTGTTAGAGATCAGAGTATCTCCCTAGCAACCACCCCCCCCCCCCCCACCCCCATTGATCTATTCTAACAGTATTAATAACCCACCACCAATTTCACTGCATCAAACATTCATGGC
>NW_028170292.1:250000-320923 GCF_963971535.1 Notolepis coatsorum
TGTTGCTGTGGCGTTTATGCAATGTGTACAGCAATACGAGAGAGGATCACGCAACGCGTATCCGACATCTGAACCAGGGGCGTGCTCGTTTCGTAACGACAACACACTCGCCGTCGGATCAGATCACAGATCAGACGGTGGGTAAACAAACAAATCAAGCGCACCTGTGACTTTGGCTTTGAAGGGGCTGCCAACTATGTGCTGTGGACCGCCGTATTTGATGGTAATGAGATAGTTGCCGGGCGCCATTGGCGTGTAGGTGACTTTGTAGCCCTCGGGACTCTCCTGACAGTCCATCTTGACCTTGGACGGGCCGTCGATGTTGACCGACAGAGCTCCAGAGCCGGCGTTACAAGTGTTGACCACGAAATCTGAAGGTACTCCTGAGAGGAACAGAGAGGGAAGAAAGGAGGGATGAGCAGGTGAAAAAGCATTTATTTGATTCCAAAAGCGAGCAGGGTGTGTGTGTGTGTGTGTGTGTGTGTGTGTGTGTGTGTGTGTGTGTGTGTGTGTGTGTGTGTGTGTGTGTGTGTGTGTGTGTGTGTGTGTGTGTGTGTGTGTGTGTGTGTGTGTGTGTGTGGTGTGTGTGTGTGTGTGTGTGTGTGTACGTCATCATGTACCTGTAGTTCCTCCCTGGAGTCCTGGGCCGTGTGCAGTCACCATGCCGGGGTCTCCAGCCTGTCCTAGCTCTCCCACGCGCACATTGAAGGGGCTGCCGGGAATGTGGCTTCCGTTGAACTTGACGTCTATGGAGTGGACGCCGTTCTCCCGTGGAATGAAGCGGATTGCATTTTTGTCTGGGAAGAGCGATTGAAAGGTGTTTAATGTACATTGATAAAAGGCGATTGGAGTAAAAGCTGAATACCGAGAGTGGAATATATGGTCCAAAGACCAGAGCGGAGCTGCTGCCTCAAATGAAAAGATCTTGTAATATCCTAACTTCAGGAATTCAGGAGGCTGGTTTTCCTATTACAATGGGTTGGCTCCAAGGGTAACAACATGTACACAAGGAATGTGTGGTTGTTTGTGGTAGTGTGGAAGACTACAACAAACTCAATTCCAAAAGTACAAATGTATTCAGAAAAGGTGATCGGATGAGCTGAATTCTGACTTTTAAAACATTGCATCTCTTCGAACGACCTGTCAGGGATGTGGTTGTGGTGTCCGTGGGCTTACCGCTGTCCAGCTCAGTGACGTAGCACTCCTCAGAGGAGCCGGAGGGCGTGTGGACCTTGGCGTCGACCGCACCTCGAGCCCCGTTACGCTGCACCATGAAGGACGCTTCCTGGTTCACCTTCAAATCCTTCTCCTGCAGGAGACATAGGATAACAGCAGTCAGGATGTGTGTGTGTGTGTGTGTGTGTGTGTGTGTGTGTGTGTGTGTGTGTGTGTGTGTGTGTGTGTGTGTGTGTGTGTGTGTGTGTGTGTGTGTGTGTGTGTGTGTGTGTGTGTGTGTGTGTGTGTGTGTGTGTGTGTGTGTGTGTGTGTGTGCGTGCGTGCGTGCGTGCGTGCGTGCGTGCGTGCGTGCGTGCGTGCGTGCGTGCGTGCGTGCGTGCGTGCGTGTGTGTGTGTGTGTGTCTGTGTGTGTTAGTGTACTAAATGAGCGATAGAGAGCATGTGTGTGACTCCTTTAGCCTGAATGATAATAGACATAGCGGATGGGTGATAGAGGTAGAAGGTCAGGGTTCGCAGCAAGGTGTTTATTGTTTGTGCCCCACATGGGGGGCGCTGAGCTGCCTGGCCAGTAATTAAAGATACTGTGATTATTAATTTGGGACAATGCACATTAATCAACATTTTCAGTTTCCACATGAATGTAAATGAGCCAGAGTTAGTTAATGAGCTAATTGTCAAGTCTCCCTGCCTAGCATGCATGTCTTTTGGTGTGGGAGGAAGTAAGAGTAAGAGAGAAACCCAGGCAAACATGGAGAGAACCTGCAAACCCCACGCAGAACCCAGGATGTTCTTGTTGTGAGGCAGCAGTGCTGTGTTATTTTACTTCCAAAGGCACTTGTCAGAAAGTTTTTTAAAGCTTCAGTGAACCAAACACGGCATGTTAGCAGTGTTAACAATCCTAATGGAACGCAAACAGCAGCAGCAACATTTTCCCCCTGAATAAGTGCCTTGTGAGTCGTGATGTGAAATAACTGAATAGAATTTTAAATGTCGGGAAGTCGGGATCTTAAAAATATATCGGTATATTTTTTTACACACATACACACTGATTTGCTAAATGAAGAGAGAGAGTGCCCACGTTAGACAGGGGACGGCTAATCCCACTCATTCAACACTGGATTGATTGCAACCAGTATTATATTAATGAGCATAGTCCTGAGCACTGCTCTAACACAGGCATCCAGTTACACTTCAAGGTCAAAGCACTCATTATCATTACTGACAAGCAACCGCTGACACTGTGTGCTATGTAATGCTGCGGTGATGCTCATTTCCCTGAGGGGATCAATGAAGTATCTATCTTGGGCGTCTGGGTAGTTTAGAGGTAAAAGCACCACAGAAACCTGGGTTCAATTCCCAGTAGCTGTACTTCCGGCTTGGTCAGAGGTTCCAACGAACAAAATTGGGAGGAGTATTAGTCCTGCTCGTCGCATTATGCATGTCGCATTACTCCTAATGGTCGGTCGGGGGCGCCTGTTGAGCTGGGAGGGGATCTGGGTCGAGATAGCGTGAACCTCTGTGCGTGTTACCCTCGCCCAGTGAAACTCCTGGCTGTCAGGCGAAAAGAAGCGGCTGGCTGCTCCACATGTATCGGAGGAGACATGTGGTGGTAGTTCTACATCGTCCCCGGGCAGACAGCGGGGCAGCGCAACGACCAGGACCGTGACACACGGAGGAATTGGCATAACGACTAACATGTGGAATCTCACCTGAAGGCTTGTGACAGTGAGCCTGCGGGCCTCGTCAGACAGAGTGGCGATGGGGACGATGAAGGGGCTGTCTGGGATGTGTTCGTTGTTGAACTTGATTGATACCTCGTAGTCACCTGGGGGACACACAGGTCATTTATTTTCAGGTGTCAAAATAGGAAGGGTGCTGTAAAATGTCTAAAACGACTGACAATATGGAGTATGTATACTATATATATATATTTATTTTTGTATCATTTATTACAAGTCAGTGCATGTACTGTAAGTGTCTCACCTGGCTCCTTCACAATATAGGAGACCCACAGGATCCATCTTTCCTGTCCTCGAAGGAGATCTCAGCCTTGCTGGGTCCCTCCACAGCGATGGACAGCCCACCCGCGCCTGCTTCTCTGGTCCAGATGCTGAACTCAGCTGGGGGGGGGGGGGGGGGGACACACAGGAAGACAGAGAGTGAGGTGAGAAAATTAATCGTGGGATGTAAATCTACCATCTCAGAAAGCCACTGTATCAGGTAAGCCATCGAAACCTCCCACAAGTCAGGAGAACACTGACATTCTGAATGTGAGCTACGGCTGAGCTACCCCCCCTCAGGCTCATGTGTTTTGTACAATTATACATATTTATTGATTAAATGGACAACAAAATCCTACTTCTATCCTACAGACATCTCCAGTTAATGGCAGCCCTAATGTGTTTTTATACATAATCAGATTGTTTTTAGTAATACTGTGCACGAGCATTACACTAGAGGTTCCAGTAGTGGGCAGCTTGAATTGCCAGGTCCTAGAACCAGCGCTCTGGGGAGATCTTTTATTTTTAGAGCATTAACTCTGTGGAATGGCCTGCCTCGGAACCTCTGCTGCATTTACAGTAGATTCACTTTTAAAAAGAATCTTAAATTGTTTTTAAATTGTTTTTAACACTGTAAAGTAATTTTTTGTTTTTGTTTTACACTAATGTCATTTTAGCTATATTAATTGTTACAGTAGGTTCATTATGCATTGTGTGTACTGACTTTTAATAATTTTGTTTTTTGCAATAGTGATTGTTTTTGTGTGTTTTTTTGTGTGTGGACCCCAGGAAGACTAGCTGGTTGCTATCGCACCAGCTAATGGGGATCCCTAATAAAATCAAAAAAATCAAAAAAAATCAAAAAACACTGACCAAGGTATCCGAGTTGATTACTTACTTGCCGCTCCCGCCGTGCCTCTCTCCAGACCAGAGCCTCCGGCGCGGACTTTGTGTGGTCCGCCCTCCCCCATGGGCCCCACGGTGAACTGGAAGGGACTGCCGGGGACGTGCTGGCCCCTGTACTTGACGTTGACCGTGTGGGGGCCCATCTCCTGGGGGATGAAGCGGACGCTGTAGGTGCTGCTCCCTCCGTCCATGATGTCCGCGTCCACCGTCTTCCCGCCCGGGCTGGTCACCTGGGCCGTCATGGCCTGAGAGCCACTCTCGCCTGGAAGGACAGAGGAGGGGACGGGTGGGTATGCCGGTAAGACGTTTGGGTTCATAAGATACATAAAATAACAATACAGAGAAGAAGAAAAACAGTTTTTGGATGAATTCGTGGCCAGTCTCACCTTCGGGTCTGGCGGTAATGCCGGCAAAGCTGCTGAGACTCTCTCTGCCCAGGAAGTCTCCGAACACGTCTCTGAAGGGGCTTCCTCCTCCTCCTCCTCCTGCTCCTCCCAACTGGGTGCTCTCCTCCACGCGCACCTCCCTCTTGGTCTCTCCCCCGCGGACCTTGCTGATCTCGGTGCGCTCCGTGCGCGTGTAGGTGTGGCTGCTGCGCGTGAACGTTCTGGTGTGTCTCTCCTGCGCCGAAACCATCTGGAACCAGTTGCCTAACGGGGAGAAAACGGGGAGGGTTTCAAGATTGTGTTTCAATCACTATAGCTTTCAATGGAAACTGTTGAAAGACAAATCTAGTTTATTTCAATAGTAACTCAGCTGATCAATATTTGTGGTTGACTGCTGCGTTCTGACCACCAGACTGGATCCAGCACTGACCTGGGATTTTGAGGTTGAGGCCACAGGTGCTGCCCACTGAGGCCAGAGAAGAGGCCTGTCTCTTCCTGGTGATACTCTCTTTAATCCTTCCTTCTCCGGTCACCTTCACTGCGAATGGACTTCCTGTGAGGATGAAAGCAAAATTGCATTCAGACATTAAAAAAGCAATAAGGAAATGTATTCAACCCCTTCTTATATAGGCAAAGATTTGATACATTTTCATATACAGTAAGAGTCAGACCTGGGATGTGCTTGTCAGCAAACTTGATGTTGACATTGTAGTTGCCAGGCTCTGTAGGACAGTAGGTTACTCTGCAAGTCCCATCCTCCATATCCTCACAGTTGATATCCACTTTGCTTGGACCCTCAATTGACAATCCTAAGCCTCCATAGCCTAAGGGAGAGAGAAAGATATAGAAAGAGGGTAAGACAAGTTATTTGTTTGTTATGTAATTCCATGCTATTTGCATTTCAAGTTATTCTACGTCCTTATCTTACCTGCGTTCCTTGTATCCACGAAGAACTCTGTGGTTTCGAAGGTGTGGGCCTCCACCAGGCCTTTGCCGAAGGCCTTGACCCTACTGGCCTCGCCGATCTCTGACTGGCCCACCATGATCTTGAAGGGGCTGTTGGCCACGTGCTTCCCAAGCTTCCTCACGCTCACCTCGTGCTCTCCAACCTCCTTCGGAGTGAAGGAGATACCTGTGGAAGAACAACAACAGGTTTTAGAGAGAGACAGAGAGAGAACATGTGTGGGTGCTTAAGGGAGTGTTTGGTTAGTTTTCAATGGATCAGACAAGGATCTAGTAGCTCAATGAATCCATGCCAAATAAAATGTATGCCTTTAGGTGAAAACATCATGTTACGAACACGTTTTTCTGGTATTTCTGTTTTATTCCCTCCCTATAATCCATGGCCATGGTCCCATGGTTCCAGCAGGCTACACTAACAGCGCCTCACCAATGTGCCGGTTGGGCAGCCTCTTCAGCAGACAGGGTTCCTCGTGGCCGGAGGGAGCTCTGATGCTGGCGGTCAGAGAATTCAGATCTGTCTCTGCTATCTTCAGAGACACATCGGCTGCTGTCCCCACGTTCAACTGGGACGTCCTGGTGATGGAGTCATCGCCTAAAAAACAAAGAAGTGAGGTATTAGGTATGCATTATCATTTGATTGACACTATTTATCTATCATTTAATTTCAGAATAATTTACTACCAATTAACTAACACTACCAGCTGCTATCTAACTAACAATGTATTGACAATTTACTCACCACTTACTAAATACAAAACTATTACTAAGTGTAACTATTAAAGGTTTAGCTAATTCATTCCAACGGGTTGTGGGAGATGCCTCACCGGTGATCTTGGCTGTATAGGGGCTGCCGGGGATGTGATTATTGTCAAACTTCACAATGATGCTGTAGTCTCCTGGAGCAGTGGGCAGGTAGGAGACGGTGCAGGTTCCGTCCTTGTTGTCCTTACAGGTGATCTCGGCCTTGGAGGGGCCCTCCACCGCCAGAGACAGACCGCCTGGGATGGAGAAGATATGCTCAGTGATTTAGTTTTTTCAACCATGTTGTGTATTCATCAATATGGTGTGTGTAAAGTGGGAATAATGTCAAAATAGCATTGGTTCGATATATTTAGGTGCTGTATTGGGTAAAAAGCTCGTTTTGAGACTCTGGAAGTCTGATGCAGTACCCTCATTTGAAATGTGGATGAGAGAGCTGGGTGATACCCTCTACTTAGAGAGGCTTAGATAAAAAAAAAATGCAGGACGGAGAAAGGTGTCTCGTACCTTCCCCTGCGTTCTTGGTGACCACGGTGAAGGTGGCTGCCTTGTTGACCATGCCGTAACTCAGACCCGGGCCGTAGGCCGTCACCACGCCGCTATTCACAGCATCTACAAAGAACTGGAGAGGGCTTCCTGAATGGGAGACAGATTATTAGAAATTAGTCTTTGAACAACATCTATATCTTGTAATCAGATAATCAGCGTGAGGTGTGACTTCTGACCTGGGATGTGGTTGCCTTCATATTTGATGTCCATCTCGTGCAGGCCTCTCTCAGTGGGCTGGTACTTGACGGTGATGGTGCCGTCCTTGTTATCGGTGATGTGGGGGCGGGCCGTCTTGCCTGAGGGCATGCGCACCTCACCTACAGGAAAAAGCGAAATGACGTAAGCGCCAGTGTCTCTTAGTACGTGGAACTGGCCATATGTGTGTGTCCTTCAATGTAGAAGTGTCCATATGTGTGGGTGTGTCCATATGGTGTCACCATATGTCAGGGTGTGTCACCTGTGATCTCTCCCTGCTGTGGGGTGAAGGGCACGACTAGGTTCAGTGGGCGGAACAGAGGATCCACACTGTCGCGTGGGACGACTGGCTCGTTTGTGGCCTGGCAGAGAGGAAGGAATCGTTGGTTACACACAACTAAATAACAATGTAGAGGGGAAGGAATCGTTGGTTACACACAACTAAATAACAATGTAGAGGGGAAGGAATCGTTGGTTACACACAACTAAATAACAATGTAGAGGGGAAGGAATCGTTGGTTACACACAACTAAATAACAATGTAGAGAGGAAGGAATCGTTGGTTACACACAACTAAATAACAATGTAGAGGGGAAGGAATCGTTGGTTACACACAACTAAATAACAATGTAGAGGGGAAGGAATCGTTGGTTACACACAACTAAATAACAATGTAGAGGGGAAGGAATCGTTGGTTACACACAACTAAATAACAATGTAGAGGGGAAGGAATCGTTGGTTACACACAACTAAATAACAATGTAGAGAGGAAGGAATCGTTGGTTACACACAACTAAATAACAGAACGGCCATAGTACAGCTAGCAAAGTACTCAATATGTTTAGTACAACTCTGTTAGATATATAACTTGTTGTCCGATGTCCGTACAATATTACTAGGTATAATATACCTAATATCCCGGTACTCACCATAACGTGGAAGGGGCTCTTGGGGACGTTCTGTCCTCCGAAGCGGATGGTGATGACGTATTTGCCGGGCTGGGGGGCCGTGTAGTAGATGTCGAAGGTCCCGTCGTGGTTCTCGACCACGTCCATGTCCAGCTCCATCCCCTCAGGGGTCTGCACCTTGCAGGTCACCTTGCCTTTCCCGGCTGCCTTGGCGTCCACTGTGATGACTGTGTCCTCTGAGGTCTGGAGCTTCTGAAGACTCGCTGTTAGGTGGATTGAGAGAGAGAGAGAGAGAGAGAGAGAGAGAGAGAGAGAGAGAGAGAGAGAGAGAGAGAGAGAGAGAGAGAGAGAGAGAGAGAGAGAGAGAGATATTGAGGAGATGAGAAGGTGATGGCATGAAGATACTTTACTTTGTTTGTCCAAGGGAAGCAACAGTTGTGATTTGAGGATCGAGAAAAGGGGGCAGGGTTTGAAAATGCATTTTGTATATACAGAAAGAGTTACTCACACATTCCATGGCCTCCAATGGACACTGGAAAAGACCAAAGAACACAAAAGCATTAGTATACTGACAAAGATATATGAAATCCACCCATACAGTATATAACCATTTTAGTTACTGAAATCCAACGTATTCTGCTGGCTCCCCGTACCTGTGAGTAGACACTTGCTGGCGTCTCCGGTGGGCAGGGACTGGATGTGGTACGGGGAGTATGGGATCTCATCCCCTCCGTATTTGATGGTGATGGTGTAGGGGCCGGTGGAGTCTGGCACATAGGACACAGTGTAGGTGCCGTCCCTGTTGTCCAGGATGGTGGCTTTCTTGGGCTTGCCCTCTGGGTCCTGACGGCAAAGAATATCATGGAATTAGTACAGTTCCAAAGGTCGAATTGAGGTCAGATGTAGCTTGAGGTTTTATTTCCGTAAGGAGAGGTGAACACAGCTGTGAACTCTCACCAGAATCTGCACAGTGAGAAGTCCCTCCCCGGCGTCCCGGGCGTCGATGGTGAACTCGACGGGCAGGCTGGCAGACACACCTTTGGTGTCGAGACCGGGCCCGCTGGCACGCACCTTGCTGGCGTCATGGCCAGGCTGAGACATCACCTTAAATGGACTGTGCGGATGGAGATCATAAATATAATATGAATAATAAATAAAGAATTATACGTGAACATTTAAATAATACAAATAGTAGTAATAATAATAATAATAATTTCACCTGATCCAATAAGAAACATTACATATTAGCACGAAGAGATTCATGCTAAATGTATCTTTTCCTGTGGTCTTACCTGTGTGGGACGTCCTGATCTGCATACTTGACGGCCACAGTGTAGGGGCCGTCCTGACCTGGCGTATAGTGCACTGTATGGGTGCCGTCACCATTATTCTTAACACCAACTGGCTCCGCAGTACCTGGAGACAATATAGTATGGGACATAATGATATGACAGGACGTTTCTTGATATCATATCCTGGTATTGTGTGCTTCTCGACATAAGTGTATCTCCCAGGGTTCCCACAGACATTGCAAAATGAAATTCAAGGACTATTAAGTACTTTTCCAAGCACTATTTAAAATGTTCAAGGATGTCACTCGAAGGATACAATTAACTTTTAAATGCTGTTTCTTAAGCATATTCTTGGCCTGCTTGCTAGCTAGAGCAAGCTAGAGCATTACACGCAAAGAAATGAGGAAAAGCAGTTGGAGCACACGAGACAGCGACTCGTCAGATTTTATTAAAACATGGATGAACAAAACGGTGGTTCTTGGTTGATTTTAATTTCAAGGGCTTTTTAAGCACCTTGTTAAAAAATTGGCTGTTTTCAAGGAATTCCAGGCCTTGACTTTTCTTTGTAAAAAATCAAGCACTTTAAGCACTTCAAGGACCTTGTGTGAACCCTGATCTCCTTACCGGTGGGGCCGTAGAGCTTGACTTCCAGCGGGGCCTGTCCAGCTTGGCTGCAGTCTACAGTGAAGGTCTGAGGGACGTGGGCCCTCACGCCGGTGCCCAGGCCTGGACCAGAGCACTTGACCTTGCTGGGGTCCACGGGGTCTCTCACTGGGACGCGGAAGGGGCTGCCCGGGATGGGGTGGCCTCCGTAGTTGATGTTGACGTCGTAGTCGCCGGGAGTGAAGGGAACATACTCCACGCTGCAGCTGCCATCTTTGTTGTCCTTGCAGGACATCTTGGCCTCTGAGGCTCCCTCGATGGTCAGGCCCAGGCCTCCTGTGCCGGCGCCCCTGAGGAAGGAAGCAACATCATCAGCAAGTAAAAAAAAGTATGTAAAAGAGGAATATACAATATACAATACAATATACAGTCTAAAATACAGCCTAAGTACAATCTAATCTTCTGGGTGATATAAGGGAAGTGGTTAAGCTTTCCAGTACTTCAATGGATATTAAATGGATATTCTCCAATCAAATACGATCTTAGTTAGCATACGGATGTCATAAATGTGAGCACTATATCCCTGTGTGATTGTTTACCATCAGCATGAGTTCCTACCTGGTCTCCACAGTGAAGCAGTTGGCCTGGTTGGTGATTCCTCCCTCCAGACCTGGTCCAAAGGCTCGTACCCGGGTTGGGTCGCAGCCCTCCACCACAGACACTCTGAAGGGACTCTTGGGCACGGCCACGTCGTCATACAGCACCTCGATCAGATGCATTCCTACACACATACACACATGCAAATTAGGCTGTAAGTGTGATACCTCTCCTGTCTGCGCGCTTGTCAAAAGCGAGCAGATATTTTTCTGGTATTGCAACTTGCTTTGAACTAAGTGCCAAACAAATTCCCTTTCAGGGAAAGAAAAACAGCTGTTTATTTATAAAAGATGCTGTCCTGAGCGCAGAGGCTCTTGTGAGTATACACGGCATTACATCTGTACCCATTTGTTATTCTGTTACAACATTTCCCTGACAGCGCTCTCTCAGTAGGCCTGTATGTCGGCTTCATAGACCCAACGGTATAATATTAGAACATGTCTGGTGGCAGTGCCCTGTAATATCTTGTGCTATAGGACTCTATTAATATCCTCTGTTATCCCCTCCCACCCCCCACCCACGCTGTATTGCTGAATGCTCCCTGTCCGCAGCACACATACCTGCCTGGTTAAGAGCCTCTGTTCCAAACCATTCTCTATTTATAATATAGTGTGTTGCCTGCCCCCCCCCCCCCCCCCCCCCCCCCCCCTCTCTCTCTATCTCTCTCACTCTGTCTCTCAGCTCTCTGCCCCTCACACCACTGTTCCACTGCATCATTCTGTATTTATACCCACTCTCTCTCTCTCTTTCTCTCGCCCCCTTTTAGTCCCATATGGACCCCACACAAACACCTGTTGGTCATTCCTCTCTGTCTGTCTGTCTGTCTGTCTATCCCTCTGTCTGGATAACACGTGCAGTTCTGTCTTCAGATGGTTAGGCTTTTACTATATTACTTTGTTATTAATTTAGTGGTTGATTCAACCAATATGGGACTAAATAAAAAAAATAGTGAAATAATGTCCTCCATGGTTCTTACCGTCCTCGAAGGCGGTGTACTCCACTCTGTACGTGCCGTCTCCCTTCTCTGTGACGAAGGCGTCCGTGTTGGTGCCTGAGGGGTTGATGATGCAGACCTTCACGTGGCTGCCACCCGTCTTGGTCAGGGAACGGGCGTCCACGATGAAGTGGGTTGTGACCTCCCTAAGAACCCCTGGGGATGTAGAAGACCGCAAGTTAGATTCCTAGTAGGGATGCTCGATATTGGCTTTTTTACCGATACTGATATACCGCTATTGTCCAACTCTTAATTTCTGATACCGATATCAACCGATATCAACCGATACCAATATATGCAGGGTTTCCCCCCCCAAAAAACTGAATAACTTCAGGTAATTAACATTACATATCTCTTGTCGTGTAATTAACACAACATTATGCATACTTTGACAATAAATAAAATAATAATTAGTTCTTACTTGCTTGCCTGGGTAAATAAAGGTTAAATAAATGTAAAAAAAAAAAAAAAAAAATGTAAAGATTGAAAACCGATACAGATATTTTCCGATATCACATTTTTATGCCAATATTGGCCGATAATATCGGTAGGCCGATAATATCGGACATCCCTAATTCCTAGCCATGTGAGGTGATACATCAAGAGACCCCAGGCTTAAAATTAACCGATTCTGTTTGTGAACTAATTCATACTATAAATTGTCAGCCAAAACAGAAAGTACTTCCGGATGTCAAGGGGTTACTTTCATGTCCAGTTGCACGACCGGGGGGTCTTACCTCTGGGCTCCACTCCGGGCCCGAAGACTTGCACCCCACTGGTGTCCACAGCAGGCTCCACCTGGAGGACCTTGGGGAACTGGGGGATCACGTGGCCACCGTACTTGATGGTGATGGTGTGGGTGCCATGGAAGGGAGGCGTATAGGTCACGGAGAAGGTCCCCTCTGCAGTCTTCTGGATGTGCACCTCGGCCTGAGCTCCGGTCTCCGACACAATCTCGATGGTGAGCTCGCCCTCCCCGCCCCTGGTGCAGTCCACGGTGAAGGTGGCCATCTCCCCGGCCTTGGCCCTCTCCAGACCGGGCCCGCTGGCGGTGACCTTGCTGGAGTCGAAAGCAGGGCGCACCAGCGCCTTGAAGGGAGAGCCGGGGATGTGCTGCTCCGCGTACAGGATGTTGATGGCGTACTCGCCGGGCTCGGTGGGCAGATAGGAGACGGAACATGTGCTGTCGCCGTTGTCCTGGCACTCCATCTTAGCCTCGCAGGGACCCTCCACGGTCAGGCCCAGCCCGCCGGCGCCGGCTCCCTTCGTGTCGATGGAGAATGGAGCTGGTTTACCCACAATGCCTCCCTGAAGACCTGGGCCATAGGCTCGGACCTGAAGGACATAGACAATAGAGATGAGTTGTGAAGTTGTTGTTGTTACTGTTTCGTGTTGTTGTGTCAGAGAGGTCATTTATATGTACCAGTGAACAGAAAACAGATCCCAATATCGAGGGCCCAAGACGTGGACAGTTCTCAACATAGTAAACAACACAGCACGCCGTTCTCATGAACACTCACCTTGGAGGGATCGGCAGGCATGACCCCCTCCACACCGAAGGGACTTCCCATGACAGGGTTACCGTCGTAGCTGACGTCCACCTTGTACTGCCCCTCCTCTGGGGGAATGTACTTCACAGAGTGAGCACCCTTGGCTTTGTCTGACTCCAGCTTGCATGGGATGGGTCTGCCAGAAGGCGAGGTCATCTTCACACTCACATCTCCCAGCCCACCAGCACCCTGACTGTTGACCGTGAACTCCTGGTCCTTTCCGACCTCCACCTCTGAAAAAGGCAGAGACGTGGAATGGTTCAAATTCACTTATTTATCGATTTTCAACTTAATTTGTAATATTAATTAGAATAATGGCACCCATTCAAGAGTAGAGTTATATGTTTACTTACGGGTGTCCAGTCCCTCCACTTTGACCTTGCTCAGATCCAGGGGAGGGGCCACTGTGATGTTGAAGGGGCTCTTGGGAACGGGATCTCCTCCGTGAGTCACTGAGATGGTCATGGTACCCTGAAAAGAGGAGATGGATAAAGGGGAGTGTTACTGTAAATAATCCCCATTATCCTCCTGTACTGTTGATGGACTCCAGCTTCAGGGGTGACCCCACCTCCAGCAGCGCGGTGTACTTGACGGTGTAGGAGTAGTCGTGGTTGTCGATGATCTCAAAGTCGCGTACGGCCTCTCCCGATCCGGCCACTGTGAAGTGCACGTCTGGTTTGGCCTTGCCTGCTCCCTTGGTGTAGATGGTGAAGTGGGTGGGGGTTCCCGCCTCCACGCCTAGAACACACAAGCCTCATTGTCAGCGAATGCAGTTCGACTGAGATGAGCTCTATGGCAACAACGTGCTGCTGTGTCGTTTGTGTGGGCTTCTTTTGTCAATCATTATGTGTCCTCACCGGTCTTGTTGAGTCCAGGGCCCTCGGCTCTCACCTTGCCCGCATCGTGGGAAGGATCCACCTTGACTTTGAATGGACTGGTGGGAATTTCCTGCGCCAGACACGAGATCTCATTAATGACTAATGAAAAACACAAGCATGCCTAATGTCATTTAGCGCACTCTAAAAGCGCCACTCTGTACCAGCGACGGTCAATGTTACCTGGTCAGCGAACAGCACCATGATGGTGTAGCGGCCGGCTCCAAGGGGAGTATACTTGACGGTGAAGGTGTCGTTGTCATTCTTGATGATGTCAAAGTCAATGTCTGCCTCCGCAGGTCCGACCACTCCAGGGGCACACTTGATTCCAATACTGATGTCCCCTAACGGTGCACAGGAATAACAATTTAGTACACAGGGGTCATTAAAATCACGAAATAAGCAAACACATGGACAGTAACACCAATATCGTAATCTTTAATCATACATTCCAAATATTTTTGATGGTGATGGTGTAGGGGCCGGTATCCTCATTTCTGTCCTCATCTCATCAAAATGCCCACATTTTCTCTCTCTACACACCCTCACCTTGCCCGGCTTCGCCACAGTCTACAGTGAAGTAGGTTGGCTCGTTGGCCTTGAGGCCCGTCTTCTCCACTCCAGGCCCGTAGACCTTCACCTTCTCTGGATGGCAGCCTTCTCCAACCATCACCTAGCGGAGGCACACCGTACTTAGGAGTGGAGCAATAAGGCTGAAGCAGCTCTACTGCAGACTTCTCCAGTCATCTATTCCTGGTATATTATAATTGTGTGTGTGTGTGTGTGTGTGTGTGTGTGTGTGTGTGTGTGTGTGTGTGTGTGTGTGTGTGTGTGTGTGTGTGTGTGTGTGTGTGTGTGTGTGTGTGTGTGTGTGTGTGTGTGTGTGTGTGTGTGTGTGTGTGTGTGTGTGTGTGTGTGTGTGTGTGTGTGTGTGTGTGTGTGTGTGTGTGTGTGTGTGTGTGTGTGTGTGTGTGTGTGTGTGTGTGTGTGTGTGTGTGTGTGTGTGTGTGTGTGTGTGTGTGTGTGTGTGTGTGTGTGTGTGTGTGTGTGAATATGCAGTGTTCAGGGGTGTAACAATCTCAACAGATTAAAAAAACGATGTTCAATACAGATTATTTAGATTTCAACTGTATTGACGATTCTTATTCTCTCTTCCTCTTCCCTTGGTCTCTAGTTTTTATTTTATTTCCATCAGTTTAACTGGTGGTACGGTATGGGTACTGCTATTAGCATAACGTTTAAGGCTCATTTTCATTATGTACACCTTTTCTCTGAGCCAAACCAAAGTGTGTAGTATGTGTGTAATATATAATTAGAGCACTATAATACTATAATGCAGAATGAATACATTTTAACGCGTAAATCAAATCAAATCATTACAACAGTGTGTGTGTGTGTGCGTGTGTGTGTGTGTCTTACCCTGAAGGGGCTGTTGGGTATGTTGACATCCCCCCAGGTGACGATGATGGTGTGTTTGATGGGCTTGCTTGGCGTGTAAATACACAGGAAGGTGCCGTCCTCCTTGTCAGTGATGGTGATGTCTATGGTGCAGCCTTCAGTGTCCTGAGAAGGATACAAATGCATGTCAGCGGTGCTCCGGCCAGGACTGCTGTGTTCTTATGAATGAATAATGCACAGCTTTGGTGAATGCTGCTTCCAATACCTGGGCATAGATCCTGAGGTGACTCTTTCCAGCCATACGGGCATCAATGGTGAATTCAGTTGGTTTGTTTACAATGACACCGGTAGGCTGCAGGCCTGGTCCGAAGGCTTTCACCTGCAATAAGAAGAGAACATTTGAATGCGTGTACATATATATGCATTTTGTGACTTGACACCATGATCTGCTATGTCCTTAGGTCAGAAACAACTCTATATAATGAGAAGACAGGGAAGTTGTGCGACAGTAACAAAACGAATTAATACAGAAGATAATTAAATGTGATGTTATTTTATGTTGAGTAAAATTGTAATCTACAGCATTTTGAGGTAAAATGTCAGTTTTAAAGATGTTTCAAATTAATCACGACCTCTGCAGTGAATGTAGTGAGTAGTTGCCATGGTAACTAAGGACTCTGTGGCAGAAACCACTGGATGACTCATGTGTAGAAGGGGTCAGGTCTCGTTAATCTTATTAGTTGCAGATTTCTCTTGTGGCGAGACTTTGCTTAGGCATAGAGTATAAAACTGTTATTGGTGGGGCGGTCAGGTGGCATAGCGGAGATTGCGTTCGTCTTGGCTGGCCGTTCACACTAATACAATTGGCTGTATTAGAGGGTGGGAAAGCTGGCGGGGTGGGTCCGGGTTGTTGTAAACAGCGACTCCTACAGTTCGGTCGGGGCGCCTGCTCAGCAAGGATAGGATCTAAGGGGGGTAGTGTGATCCTTCCACACGTTACACCCTCTCAGTGAGAGTCCGTGCTGCCAGGTGAAAAAGAAGCGGTTGATTGGCTAGACGTGTGTCGGAGGAAGCATGTGATAGCCTCCACTCTCCCAGACCGACTGTGGGGGGTAAATGCGCAGCGACCAGGAAGGGGATTGGGAATTGGCATAACGACTAACATTGGGATGGGAGAAAAATCGGAGGAAAAAGGAGGGGGAAAAAGATAAAAAAGAAAAGAAAAAAAATTATTGGTGGAGCTCACCTTCTCAGGGAAGACGTCATTGGCTGCGGGGAGGATGTGGGCCATGAAGGGGCTGTCCTTGATGTCCTCATCGTCACAGATGACGTGGACAGCGTAGTCGCCAGGCTCAGTGGGCCAATAGCGCACATCGCAGGAGCCATCGCCCTTATCGTCACACTCGATCTTAGCCTGGGATGGTCCTTCGATGGAGAAGCCTAGACATCGAAAAGAAGAGGTGGTACATTCAGATTTATCCCAATCTCCACCTTTTGTACTGTGCTGACTCGACCGTCCAAGAATGACCATTGGTCATACGACTTACCCAGAGTTCCCACTTCAGTGCCGATGGCCTCCACCACAAAGTCAGCTGACTTGCCCACCATGCCGGTCTTCAGCCCTGGACCCCAGGCTCTCACCTTCTGAGGACCTACCTCAGCACTCACCTCCACCTCGAACGGGCTGCAGCACACACACACACACACACATTCATCATTAATGAACAGCTAAAGGACAGTAGGAGTTCAGTTAATCTGTAGGTTGGTATGAATCAGAGTCCTTACCTGCGTGGGATGGGCTGTGCTCCCCAGGTGATGCTGACTGTGTATTTACCCGTCTTGAGGGGGTGGTACTCACACTCGTACACCCCGTCTCCGACATCTCGCACCTTCACCGGCTCCTCTGCTCCAGCTGGTTCAGTGACAGGAACAGAACAATCAATCGATATTGATCCTCAGCGATTTTAAAATACATCTTCTATGTATTTTATCAAGTACAGATGCACTTGGAACATGGTCTAAGCCAAGCGTAGACAATGTATAGGATATAGTGTAGGAGGGAAAGGGTAGGAGGACGAGAGGAGAGAGCTTTCTGACTCACTTGGGCCTTTAACTGAGACGTGAAGCTCTCCGCTGCCAGCTCCCTTGGTGAAGACTTTGAAGTCGGCCACCTCCTTCACCCGCACTCCCTTAGGCTGGAGGCCTCTGCCTGTGGCCCTGCAGGCGTTGGCGTTGACGGCTAAAGGGGGTAGAGCAGAAAGAAACAAAGGGTTAAATGGAGAAACGTTCTGTGAGCTAAAAGCTAAGCAGCAGCTGGTTGATGGCAGTGTTAGTAGCACAGACACAATGTTTCATTCACCATAAAACCACCGACTGGCTGACTGACTGAACCTAGACAGGAGAGGCCATGATAAATCAAATTGATGCTATTATAAAATAACATAATACAGAATACTGTATCGGAAGATACTGTAAGCCATTTGAGAGTATTGAGGCAGAATCTGTCAACATTTTCAGTCAGTCAGAAATGTTGGCTGTAGCCAAACCATACATTGGAAAATGCAACAAACATTCAGAATGAACTTGGATATTGATGCAAACAAAAGGAATCCTTCAGGATAAATCGATATAGCAAGCAAAAACACATTTCACAATGAAATATCTTTTTGAAATTAAGAAGACGGTAATCTGTTGACTTTCACAGATCATGACTCGTAAAACATCAAACATCAAGCTGCCGTACGCCAGGAGACAGAGGAGACGACCAAGCACAGCATATAGAATCATTGCAATCGGAGGGCAGAGCGGTGCCCCATTCTCAGGAAGCATACAGGTGGATCTGCAGGCCATGGCATAGGGGAGGGGGTGGCGCCCAGCGAGCATGTCTGAGCAACGGGCACAGGCTCCACCCAGGAGACCATACTAACTTGGTCGGCCAGGAGGCTTGGGGGGTTGAGCCCCCTTCTTGCCCTTCACTCCAGGAGGGGCGCGCACTGATTGAGGGCCTATCTGCACTGGGATGCCAGTGGGAAGAGCAACGGACGGAGCTAGAAATGACAGACAGGATGGGTTAAGGTCCGGTGTCTGCGGTCCCAGGGACGCAGGGACGGTGACGATGGCGGTGGTTGTGAGAGGGACATGTCACCCTGGCAGTAACAGCATGTCAACAACACTGATTTGTGGGACAGTCCTTTATGACGGGGACAGATGGCTCACCTTCTGCGATGTTGACCGTGTATGGGCTCTTGGGGATCTCCTGGCCTGCAAACAGCACGTGGATGGTGTGGGGGCCCTGCATCAGGGGCCGGTAGGTACAGTGGAAAACACTGTCCCCCTTGTTCTCCAGGATTAACTCCACCGTGTCCTTTTTACCCTGAGGGTCGACGATGACCACGCTGACGTCGCCATTACCGGCACCTGATCACAGAGTCACAAATACAGTTGTCAGTTGTCGCACGAGGAAGTGAACCACATAGCCTCGAGCGTATTGAGTAAATATATGTAAATATTTTTTTGGAAATTCACAAACCATTTATATTGTATTTGGCATCTCTTCTGCATGTACATGTGTGTCTCTATGTGTGTTTGTGTGCATTCCATGTAATGTGACTGTATAGCCTCTTTCTCACCGGCGGTGTAGATGTCAAAGTGGGCAGGCTTGTTGGCCACATTGCCTGTAGCCTCCAGGCCCGGCCCCCTGGCATGGACCTTGCTGGGGTCTCCCATGGCCTTAGCCACATTCACTGTGTAGGGACTCTTGTCAATGTCCTGACCAGCAAACAACACTTTAACCTAGGGAAGAAACATGTGCAAAATACCTTTTAGAGAATTGACCTGTCTCAAACCCTGCCCTCTTTTCTTGATCCTCCAATCACAACTGTCGCTTACCTCGGACAAACCAAGTTTGTCCGAGGTAAGCGACAGTTGTGATTGGAGGATCAAGAAAAGAGGGCAGGGTTTGAGACAGGTCCATTGTCTGGTATGTATTGTGATCAAAAGCAGGACTCGTTTGACAGTGGAGCAGTCAGTCAGGAGTGGTGGCCTCTCACCTTGTGGACACCTTCCACCTTGGGCACATAGGTGACGGTGTACGTTCTGTTCTTGTCATTGTTGGGCTTCACCGTAGCCTGGGGAAACGAGAACAGTGAGCAGTCAAGCAGTGAAACACCTAAACTGGGCACTGACACATCGGCACAGGTAAATTACCAGGTCACCAAAACACTCCATCTATGGAGTGCCACCCACCTCCTCTTTGTGCCCCTCAGAGTGCCACCCACCTCCTCTTTGTGCCCCTCAGGATCCTCCACGTAGACCAGGACCTCAGCAGTCCCTGCCTCCAGCGTCTCCACGGTGAACACAGCTGGCTTCAGCACCATGTTACCGTGGGGCTCAATACCTGAGCAAAGAGCAAAGAGACACAACGCATAAGACTTATTGTGTAGCGTCAATTGATCATTTATTTATAATAAAACACAAGATACGTGTGCCCTAATGTTGAGGATAAGCTCTCAATGAAGAAACCCAATCCTATTGCAAAACACCCATGCTAATCATGGGGGGGGGGGGGGGGGGGGGCAAATAAAAAGTTCATGAAGGGTGTGAGTGCAGAAGGAAATTATTGAAATGTTCCAGGTATTGACAATGCAGATGCCACATGTCCCACCGCATGGCCTCCACCCTGACCCAACGTGGAGATAGATAGCCAGCACATCACCATGAGACATGTGTGGAGACAATATGTGGAGTGAAACTGTGGAACAGTCTAAATGTGGTGCTAAAGCAATGTCCAAACATGAGACAATTCAAACTGATGTATAAGGAAATGATGTTCACGAGGTACAGGGATGAGGAAGGGACTTGATATTCACGGGTGTTTACATTTTTATTTTATTTATTTCATGTTTTACATATATCGTTTTTGTTTTTTTGTTTTGCATATATATATATTTTTTTTTTTATGTTTTAAAATAGTACACTCATTTGAGTAGTGGAAAAGGGGTAGGAATAAATAAGTGTATACTTTTTCCTACTCCTTTTCGAACATGTAGATTGAGTTGTGTTTTGCTTTTGTTGTTGTTTGTTTGTATTCATTGCATGTTCGAAATAAAGATTTCAAATCTAATCAGACACGTTGTGATTTCTAAGTGGACTGTGTGTGTTTGTGGGTCTTTCTGCTAAAGCACCCACCAGGTCCGTAGGCCTTGGCTTTGTTGGGGAAGAGCTGTTTGAGCTTGACCGGAGCGCCGGGCTTGAGCTTAGACTTGGGGAACTGCGACAGGTAGGTCATCACGGAGTGGTCGTCCACATCTGGGTCCACGATCTCCTCAGGGGCGATCACCTACACGTACGGGTAGGCAATAATCACAGCAAAGGGTTAATCGTACAATGTATCACCGTTGGAAAGGCCTGGCTTGTGCTTTGATCGCAATGTGTAAAGTACTCAGGGTCATCTGCATGTACTGTAAAGGACTTAGTGTACTACCTTCCCCTATCAAACGTTATGGATTTGATGAGGATTAAACTATGGATTCTTATTCCAGCCACCTCCCACTCTCTACTCTCTTTCTCTCGTTCCCACTACAAGCCTCTGTGTGCTTGTCTATCATGGTGGTGTAAAGCCATGCTCCACTCTGGTGGCTATATTTAACCCCCGGACCGGAGGGTTAAGGACCACGTTGGTTTCAATAAGCCAGCCAGGGGGGGGATTTAGTCTGAGCCGGACCTCTTCTTTACGCCGCCTCGCCGGAATTCAGCCCCCGTGCCCACGGAGCCATGACACACACCCTAGGCTATCTCACCGATGCCACTGCCTCGTTGACAATCACTCCGCTCTCTTTCTCTCTCTGTCTCTCAGACAAAATAAATCAACACCCTCCCCCGTACAGTAGGTCGCCGCTATAGAGATTCAGAGAGCTTACATGTTGGGCTGAAAATACTCTTCTTTGCTCTCCTCAAATTTCTCCTCTCCTCTGTTTCACCGATTGGCTCTGAATGTATTACGACGCGTCACACCTACACGCTTCCGTAAATCGATGGGATAATCCCAACTGACTGGTCGTTGCTGACTAACTGAGTTACGGAGCAGTAGAAGAAGAGATTAGAATAAGCTGAGTAGTCAATATTGTATGAACGTTTTTTTTTCCCCCTGCATAATTTCAAAGAATATTATGCCAAACATCCTGCACATTTTCCATGCTGTGTATCCTCAGTGTGTGTGTGTGTGTGTGTGTGTGTGTGTGTGTGTGTGTGTGTGTGTGTGTGTGTGTGTGTGTGTGTGTGTGTGTGTGTGTGTGTGTGTGTGTGTGTGTGTGTGTGTGTGTGTGTGTGGTGTGTGTAGGTGTGTGTGTGTGTGTGTGTGTGTGTGTGTGTGTGTGTGTGTGTGTGTGTGTGTGTGTGTGTGTGTGTGTGTGGTTAGGTGTGTGTGTGTGTGTGTAGTTTGTGTGGTGTGTAGTTGTTCCTTACCTGAGGCACACCCAGCCAGTCGTCAGCTTGCTGCATAGCTTCTCTTGCATTCTCCACAGGGTGGTTGGGTCCCACTCCGCCCAGTCAGGACACAGACCTAACAAGGGAAGAAACATCAGAATCAACCCGTGAATCTGGCGGCTATGAGTGGAATGTCCACACCGGCTACTGAAGCCACGGTCACAGTGCTGTGTGTCTATGATGAAGAGCCCGTCCCTGCAATCTCCACGACACCTCCGAGTACAATATTGCGTGACCTTCCATTTACTCACAGTGCTCCGCTCCCGACGACCAAGCGCTCAGTCCACAGTGTCGTCGTCCCGTCTCAGACAAACACTGGGCTAAAGGCAGAGACTGGACGTCTCTGGGCTGCTAATGCCTAAATTGGATTACTGTCAGTGACGGAACGGGTACACCACTTAAATGGCCCGGGTACACCATAGGGACACTATTATCCAATTAATACTAACACAATATTAGCAAGTGAACAATGGATTTGAACCAGTGTTTATGTCTATGAGCGAGACAGAAAGGGGGTGGAGTCAGTGTGCCACGGTATTTAGTGACTACTGCCACTGAAAGCCTTTTGCTGGTAGGGGTCAGTATGGACCTTCCACTGGAATGTATCACCACAGGAAATACAACACTTTTCAATTAGTGACCACTTTGGGGCAAAGCACTAGCCTTCATGAAACATTAAGTGATATTCCTCCTCAGCTTCATGAGAATATCAATGGAGACTGACAGTATATCTTCTTATAAGACACAATAATAGAGGTTGTGCCAGCTATACACTTCTATCTTAATTCTTAATGTGTACTAAATAAATATTACATTCATCTAACCAGATTATAACACATTTTCCTGCCTGCTCTGATTACATTTGATTTGGAATTATTAATAAGAAAACAGAAGTATAATAGTAAAGTAACCTAACTCTGTTCCCACTGATTCCTCACCATGTTAACTGCCTCCAATAGGAACAAACTCATAGCAATGTGTATCTCACACAATGCCTCCAAAATGATTGGCCTCCCCACCCCCAACCTCTCAGACCACAGCAGCAAAGCCATTACACACAGAGCACACACCGTAGCAGCACATGACCCCAGGCACCCCCGCAACCCATTCTTCACACTGCTTCCATCCATCTGGTCGCGGATACAGATCCCTGGCCTGGAAAACGGGCCACGGTATGGCAGGAGTTCTGTCCCCTCTGCCATAGCATCACTAAACAAATGACCCTGGTGATGCCATGTGTATTATGTGCTGTGTATGCACCGATGTGAAAATTGTGAAAATACCGATAACCGATATTAATATTGCTGTTCTGGCCGATACCGATAATTACCGATGTCGATATCTATTAATTTTTTTTACTTTTGTAACTTATTTTCAGAAATGACTGCTATTTTGAAACTATTTAAGGCCAAAACACGAAAAAAAATTGTGTAATATCGGCCCATATCGGCCATATCTTGATATCGGACCGATACCGATGTGTAAAAAAAAACTGCCATATCGGCCGATATTATATCGGCGGCCGATATATCGTGCATCACTATATATGTGTGGTGTTCCTTCATCTTTCTCTCTTTGAGAAGAGGCTGAGAGAAGACTGTCTTGTCTCTGATCGCAGCAAGCCTGCTCAACCTGGCAGTGTCTCAGAATGTATCCTGGTGGTGGACCATGCCCCCCTGCCTGTAAAGATCACTCTGCTGTCTCAGGCGCTGCCAAGCATGCCCTCTTTACAGAAGAGGAGGAATGGTGTCCAAATTGGGGGTGTTAAACTCCAAAGCCAAGCTTGGCCTCTGGACAGAGACACAAGGCGGGAGCTTCAGTCATTGTCGGACAGCTGGCAGGGATGTCCTCCGGCCTTCGGCAGGACCTGACGGCTGCCCACTGACAGTGCCTGCCCCCAGGGGATGGATTATCCCGTCTGACATCCCGCTCTGGGATCAGTGTGTGTGTGTGTGTGTGTGTGTGTGTGTGTGTGTGTGTGTGTGTGTGTGTGTGTGTGTGTGTGTGTGTGGTGTGTGTGTGTGTGTGTGTGTGTGTGTGTGTGTGTGTGTGTGTGTGTGTGTGTGTGTGTGTGTGTGTGTGTGTGTGTGTGTGTGTGTGTGTGTGTGTGTGTGCATGGGCCTCAAAGTGTGAGAATCCATATATCACTCATCGTCGAGACGAGCAAATTCTCCAGAGGGGGTGAGAAGGTCTTACCGTATCGAATGCATCCACTGGCACAAGCCTGCCCCTGACTCCCATAGCACTGTGTACAATAATCTATTTAACGAACCCTGAACTGATCCTGACTCAGCGCTCAAACGTCTCAGTCAGCAGAACTCAGCTGATGCTCCTATTATCCCCACAGACCCCCGGTCATTATTCTCACCAGGGGCGCAGTTGTCCACCAGGGCTCCCAAGGCCTTGCCGTCCCTCCAGTCACGGTTAAAGTTGCGGATGGGCATCTCGGGCACCTTGTTCTGGATCCAGCCCGCAGACGCTGCTTGGGGGTCATCTTTTTGAAGTCCTCCTCCTCCTCATCCTCCCACATGGGCATGGAGATGGAGTAGTGGAGGATGAGGGTCCAGATCATACCCAGGATCAGCTTCAGGTTCCCATCTACAATGGCCTTACTGTCTGTAGGCGCACAGAGAGAGAGAGAGAGAGAGAGAGAGAGAGAGAGAGAGAGAGAGAGATAGAAGAGAGAGAGAGAGAGAGAGAGAGAGAGAGAGAGAGAGAGGGAGAGAGAGGGTTCATTTAAAGATCATAGCTAACAACACTGTTGGTGGGATCCACAAAGAATGGATTGCACGGTGCTAATTGCACCCTTACTTACAATTCATTATGAATTGAAAATGGGGGACCCTGATGTAAACAAGACGGAAGTCTTTCTCTGTCTGCATCCCCTTAACAATTGTGTGTATTGAGCCGTACTGTATTGTACCCATTCTGCAATCTGTTAATAAAATGTTAAATCAATCAATCACCTCGCGCGCGCGCGCGTGTGTGTGTGTCTGTGTGTGTGTGTGTGTGTGTGTGTGTGTGTGTGTGTATAGACCTATGTACTATAAACATGGAAGTCAACAAAATTTCCTCTTCAGGGATCAGTTCACTGAACTATCTTGAACACAAATAACCAAGGATGACTGAAAAAGGCATACATCTGATCCTCGGCACAACCACCCCCCCCCCCCCCCCCCCCCCCCCCCCCACAGTCCCTCAGCACCAGACACAGCCGGTCGAGCACCCGGACATTCTTCACCCAGTCACAATAGAGCTCTAGAGACAGTATCAGAGAACGACACGTGGAAATGAAATCCCTCCCTGCAGAAACAGCCACTTGAATTTCAAGTGCCTCCGGCATGCCTTTGAAAAAACCTTCTTTGGAATGGGACAAAGTAGCTAATCACAGGGGGCTGAAGTCAGGAACTAATATGTAGTCTGTAACATAATAAGCAGACATTTCCTGATGTGAGAGGGGGAAAGAATATCTCTTGAAGTTACACTGATTGATAACAGACTTTATTTTGCACATTTAATATCCTCCTGAGTCCTGAGTAATAGGCTTTATAGTAGCCAGAGTAAAAGCAAACTACCCATAAATCTTGTGCAATTCAATCCAGGAGATTCCAGGTTAAGACCTGAAGAGAAGAGGCATAGCGACGCAATTGTTTATCACAACAATAACATCTAGTCTATCTTACTCTAGTCTGTCAGCCCCCCCCACCATGGTACTGTTTGATATGTCAGTGTTTGACTGGCACGGCCAGGTGGCACGGTGTGGCACGACATGGATTTTGATCCTGCCATCTCCACCTCTGAGGACACACAGCCAATTTAGTCAAATAGATATCAGATCTCTCTGATTACACATTGTGACACATGTACAATTAGGCCCTGTGGCACGCAAACAGTGTCCTTAGGTTACTGCGACATTACTGAGACATTGTGTCAGTGGGGTTGTATTGAGCTAGTGGCGCTGCATGAAAGCGCTCGCACGCGCGCGCGGGGGGGAAGGGGGTGTTGGGAGACAAATGTCAGTACTACTATGATCGTGCCCTGTTTCTGTCAAAGTCGTCTGACCCACTGTGAGGCTGCAAGGTCATGGACACAGACAACCAGTCCCCCAAACACACACTCCTGCCCCTTTGAGGTGGTGTCAGCGATTGTGACCTTTGCCCACTGGGATGCCATGCTTGGACACTGGGATGCCATGCTTGGACACTGGGACATTCCTGAGGTGTGAGGCGGAGTAGGGCTCAGGGCGATATCCCGATATTCAGAAGCCCTTTTCCCCAATATACTGTATATCTTGATATCTGCTTAGGTATGGAAAATCACATGTCAGATAATCCAATTAACAATGAGAATGGATCTTTATCGGTCCTGCGCGGTAATGGTTGTTTATCATATTGGTCCTGCGCGCGTGGTAATGGGAAGTGTGATACAAATCAATTGAAACTGTCATTTTCACCTGATATTCTCAAACATTTCAGAAATAATTTTGCGAGAAATCTGACTTGCTATTTGCTTTTTTGCATTGAATGTATACAGCAGAATTGTGTAGCACACGATATATATATCAATATATTGCCCAGCCCTAAGGCTGAGAGTTCCCCCCTTGTCATGACTCATACATTCACCCATGGGGGTGTACGTTGCCCTTCACAGCCCCCTGCTCAAAGCCTCGATCACATTGGGAATTTCACCCAAGTGTGTGGGAGCCTGGGAGGGCCATCAGTCAGGGAAAGCGGAGAGCCACACTGTCAACATTTTAATAACCATGAAATATGGGTCTGGAGTTTGCAATCAGCATCAGCAGTCTGACTAACTAACATGCATAACTCTCAATGGCCTCCACAACGGTTATCCACACTGAGATGCTAAGATCTCAGTCTGTATACTCGTATCGGGAGGCGTTGTTCTGCTCTAGCGATGGGCCTACTTAAGACACAGTCCATCTATTATGACCCTCGAGTCTAGGCCTATATATATATGACACATATTTCAGCATGTAATACAGTAACCCCTCACAGCTGACAACTGTCCAAGACCCCCTATCCACAAATACTTTAGGCAATAGGGAGAGGGGTGCAGACAAGTCTATCTATAGCTCAGTCACACATCCCAAATAACACATCTTGGAACACAATAGCACTCTGCATGTCCCCGTGAGACAAAACTGAGAGGTTGTATAATCTTAACGTTCACATGCTACAGTATCTATCCCTTGGGGAGAGTCTGATGGTGTGTAGGTTGGAGAGCGATTAACTGCCAACATACTATAGAAGCCATGCCAGTGCCTCTCTGACCCCCTTGGCACGACACGCCTGACCTTCAGCAAGGGTGATTACGAGGTGTGGAAAGGTGTGTGTGTGTGTGTGTGTGTGTGTGTGACTGTGTGTGTGTGTGTGTGTGTGTGTGTGTGTGTGTGTGTGTGTGTGTGTGTGTGTGTGTGTGTGTGTGTGTGTGTGTGTGTGTGTGGGGAGGGGGCTCCTCTATGTGCATGTGTGTGTCATACTCATTAGCACGGTCCTAGTGAATTTCCAAGCCGTGGCTTTGCTGCCGCAGCAGTTCAACTACTGTGTATCGATATGAGCCCGGCGGGCCTTGGACCTAACATGGACCAATGATCTCAGTCTCTCAGTGGCACCTCTGCTGTAAGAGTTTCCAGTGAGCCACTGACTTGACCCCCTGCTCAACCGCTGTGCCTGCCTTCCACACGGGCCTGTGAAAGAGGCTGACACCTCACTTGATACGATTTCAGACCTGCGGTAGTTTGTGTTTGTAAAAGAAAGGCTATAGAAGAGATCATAAGTGATTAAATACATAAGAACTGATTGAGGATAAATAGCTGTACTTCATTTGAGATCTACTACCATGTAATTGCAAACACTGCATTTATTTGGCGACATGTGAATGTCACTTGCATAATATCACCTGTCCTGTCCTCCCAGGGCACAATGCTACATTAACATGATCACTTTCTTATTTTGATATTAAACAACAAATTGTCAAATTACTTGTCATCCCTTAGTCAAATAACTTTTGACATGTGTGTCATGTTTTTTCCTCTTTCATGCTCTGATACCAAAAAGCCTCTTGGTTCCAAGATCACTTACCTATTGACACCAGTTTGATATGTTCCCTGTCCAGAAACTCCAATGCCACGGAAACATTTTCCAGTTTCATCTGTCGGAAGTTGGGTCTGTGATGGTGCTTTCTGTACATTTTCTTCTGACTCAGAACCTCCAGAAGTGAAACGAGCTTCAGCCCATCGCCAAAGTCCCGCTGGAGGTCGTTAATGTTCTTGTTGACGCACTTGAGGTGCTCGTTGCACCACCTGGTGAAGGTGTTCTGCTGGATCTTCTTCCATGGCGCGTCCTCGGCCAGGTCCTTCTCTGTGGCCGGCATCTCGTCGTCCTCCTCGTCTCCGAAGTCAGTGGCCTGGTAGTACTCTGCTGGAGGCAGTTGGTCTTCGTTGTAGTTATTGCTCATCATGGTGGCGTTTTCCGTGTCCACTTTTATACCGCAGTGTGAGACCGAGGTGTGAAACGATGCGCTCGGTGGCACGAAAAACGTTAGCAGGTCGATGTCAAGCAAGCGCGCCCCCGCGGAGAAAAGTAGAAAACTTGGAGAAGGAGGCTGCAGACTTTTCGGGTGTACTTGTGATTAGAAGCCGCTTCTGTCCGGGTGATGATTTATTAAATCCGATTTACAATGTGCAAGACAGCTGGTCCTCGGTTTTTTAATTGGCTGCTTCTTATTATTAATAGATGGCCCGGAGAAGAATCACCCTTTTTGAAGAAAAAAATAGGGTTTCCTGGCAGGTGAAGCTGGAGACGCTTTACGCACTGTTCCAGTAGAGTTGAGTTGATAAAGTTGAATGGTGAGGAGGGTACGAGAGGGCTTTATAAAGGACCCTGGGACGCGTCACGCTCGTCGTGTCAGTGTCACCACTACAATCATAGACTATTTTCTAATCCATAAGGCTAATAACGGTGAGAGTCATGATTGGTCTAGCCGGGAGATGGGGGGCAGTGATTGGCCCCACGCGGCGCAACAGTTGTGGCAGCACTTTATTTTTAGCCGCTCCTATTTGGGTGGTTGGGGGCTGTAACTTATTCCTTGTTGTAACTTGTGTGTGTCATGCTGCTGACGGTCCAAGAGCTTTAACAATTGAGACAAGTAAAGAAAATGACAGGTACATTGAATCCAATGAATCCGTATGTATTTTTTTCTCCCACCCACCCACCGACCCACCCCCTCCTAATGTACAGTCTCGTCCTCCCCATCATATGTATATAATCTCTAGGAATTAGGATCTCTGGGTAACAGTACTGTATATTTGCATATATGTCACAAATGTAACAGTACTATATACCTGTAAGTCATGTAAGTCCCTATGCCATAAATGTCATGATGTCATGTATGTTGTGTATGTCATAAATGTCACTATGAATTGAAAATGGGGGACCCTGATGTAAACAAGACAAACGTCTTTCTCTGGTCTGCATCCCCTTAACAATTGTGTGTATTGAGCCGTACTGTATTGTACCCATTCTGCAATCTGTTAAATAAAGTTTGCATTCATTCATTCATTAATTCATTCATTCATTCATTCATTCATTCATTCATTCATTCATTCATTCATTCATTCATTCATTCATCCATCCATTCATTAATTCATTCATTCATTCATTCATTCATTCATTCGTTCATTCATTCATTCATAGAACCAACACCTTGGTTTACTAATTCAATTGTCAAAAAGTAGGCCTGTAGAACCAACACACACTAAAATTATGGTCAAAAGGGAGGGGGTGCAAGGTGCAAGTGTAACGGATTGTATCGTGAAGCGCAGTCAAGAAGGGCTGGGGTGAGTAGCGGTGCTATGTGTTAAACTCACTCTCACATCCTCAAGGGACGCATAGACCCAGTACTTAGAAGTGGATTCACCTCTTGGTATAGCGGTCTGTGTTGCTGCCTGCTGTGTGGGAGACCGGGGTTCGACTCCCACTCTGGGCATCGAAGTTTGAGGTGACGTTGTCACAACCGTTACACAAGCATAGGGAGGGGGGGTTTGGACATTTACGGGGGCCAGTTTTGAATTGCAGCCTCCCGTAGGTGCTCTTTGAGAGCGGTTTTGAAGGTGGGTAGGGATTCAAAAAAATAATTACGGCTGTGGGTAGGGCGTTCCACATTGATGTGGCATAATTGCTAAACGTGTTTAGTCCCTTGTTTGAGCCGAATCTGGATTGAACATGATTTGTGGAACTCCCTCTGGTGTTGTGGTCGTGGTATTCACTGACCTTTGGGAAGTATTTCGACATGTACATGGGTATACCTTAGTGGTGTAGTGTATCTTGTAGACCAGGCCCATTGCAAGTTGCTGTACTCTGTCGTCTACTCTAAGCCATCCTAGGTTGTCAAAATGGGCAGGGGTGAGGTGGGTTCTAGGAGTAAGGTCAAGCAGTAGTCTGACCAGTTTGTTTTGTGATGTTTGTAATCTTGTTTTTAGTGCCTTTGAGGTGCTTTGGTACCATGAGGTGCAAGTATAGTCGTAGTACCCTTGAATGAGTGCTCCTGTTAGAGTCTTCAGGGTATTCTTGTTTACCAGAGAGGAGATCCGGTACAAGAATCTTGTTCGTTGGTTGACTTTTTTGATTACATTGGATGCCATCTTGTCACAGGAAAGATTTGCCTCTAGGATGGAACCCAAGTATGTAATTTCATCTTTCCTTGTGACAATATTGTCACCCACTGTAACTGAGAAGCCGTTGGTCTTGCTGAGTTTGTTATTTGATCCGAAAAGAATGGACTCTGTTTTACCCAGGTGTAATGATAGTTTGTTATCAGCGAGCCAGGTGCAGATTCTGCAGAGTTCCGAGCTGAGGGCTTTTTCTTTTTTTTATCTACTTTTTTCTCCCATTTTCAATTTTTCTCCCATCCCAATTTCGTATCGTCCAATTCTACCCTCCCCTGTCTCGAGCTGTTAGGCCATGCCTCCCACAAGCCGGCTGCAATGTGGACGAAGCCTTACATCACGTGTCCCCTTCGGTACTCGAGGAAGCAGCCGTCGCATTTTTTCACCTGCACAGCGCGATCTCTCAGCGGCGGGGGTCTGCGTGGGAGGGACACGCCGCCCCCGTCGCTTCCTGATTCTGCTGCGCAGGCGCACCAACCGACCTGTAGGAGTCGCTATCCACAACGTCCGATCCCCACCCATCAGCTTTCCCACCCCTAACACTGCCAATTGTGTTAGTATGAACGACCAGCCAAGCTGATAGCAATGCGGAGAGCTGGGCTCGAACCCAGCGTCTCCTGCATTGGTGGCGAGCGCCTTGCCCACTACACCACCTAGCCGCCCAGCTGAGGGCTTTTTCAACCTGTAACTTGTTCTTGTCAGAGACCAGCAGGGCTGAGTCGTCCGCGAACAGGAACAAGTTGCAGTCACAAGCTGATGACATGTAATTTGCATAAATTAGGAACAGTAACGGTCCTAGTATGCTTCCTTGTGGAACACAACAGCTCACTGGGAGGGGGGGGGGGGTAGACTGTTTACCTCTATCATCTGTTCTCTCCCCTCCAGGTAGGATTGCATCCAGCTCACTGATAAACTATCAAAACCAATTGCTTTTAGCTTGTCAATCAGAATGGAGTGATTGACAGTGTCAAAAGCCTTTTGGAGGTCCAGCATGACCATGCCGCAGTATTGCCCGCGTCCACCTCTTGTTTGATGTGGTCGTTCAAATAGAGAAGGCATGTGTCAGTGGAGTGGGATGTTCTGAAGCCAGATTGGAATTCGTAGATTTGATTTTTTTTCCGCAAGGTACTTTTCGACCTGTTCGTAGACAATTTTTTTCATGACTTTCGAGATGGAGGTAAGAATAGAAACAGGGCGGTAGTTGCCTGGGTCTAATTTTCTGCCTTTTATTGTGCAGGGGGGTCACTCTCGCAATTTTGACGTATTTGGGGACGTGTCCCTGTTTTATGGATAGGTTTATTATGTGTGTGATGACTGGGGTGATGGCGGCTGCTGAGTCTCTGAGGAATTTGGATGGGATATTGTCAGGTCACACTGGTAGGGAAAGCACATCCATTGTTACACAGTTATCTGCCACCTCTGAGGGAAGTATGCTTGCATTTTCCATGTAAACACTTTGCAAAGGTCAATACTTGTCCACACAGCATTGGCCACACAACTGTGTAGAGGGAAATATCCAATCAGTACTCAATGACATAATCATCTATAACAGATGTTGCTACCAATCGACTATCAAGCATGCAACAATACAACAATGCTATACTGATGACATATACCTTTCGGAAGACTTGGATGTGGACAATATTCATTCATTAGTGTCACCACCAGGTTGTATGTAGAAGCGGACAATCATTGCATCCGTGTTAGCCTGTATGTTAATATAATTCAATCAAATTTATGTCAACAAATGACATGTATACAGGAGCCAAATTCTTTATTTCAGAATATGGTGAACATTTTACCTCCATTGCCCCATTGTAGTTTATTAACTTCTTTATTATTTGCGTGTATTATCATATACCATTATGTAAATACATTATGTAAATACATTATGTAAAAACATTATGTAAATACATTATGTAAATCCAATATGGAGCCTTGCCTGGTCTACTCTTTTTTCCCCATGTTCCCCATTTACCTCCTATAATATGGCAGGTAATCTGAGCTCAGGTAGGCCTCAGGTAGAGAGCGGTACAATACCGATTTTGACCGCACTTAATTGTCAGTTTATCTTAAAGGGGAACTATCTTATAAATGGCCTTTTTGAGTGTTTAGCATTGTTTCCTAGCTATGTGAACTTATATTAATATGATCTATGTCTCTAATTCTCATATTGGCGCATTCTTCCAATTCTCCTCTCACAATATTCACCCTCACTGAACTGAGTCATTTGAAAATGTGCTGATTTGTGATGTCAGAGAGACACCGCTGCATGATAATGGCGAGGTACATGATGAGCTGCACACAGTGGTTGGAGCCCAGGCTCAAAACGGCTTAAGATCTTGAGGTAGAAAAATGCTGTTTTTGAGGACTTGATTAGAAATACAAAACAATTAATAAAAAAAAAATACATTACAGAGGTGTTCCATAGACTCACAGGAATTGTGTAAAAGTGCCCAAATAGTGAAAGAAATAGTAAAATAGTTCCCCTTTAATTTACAAAATCCTTTTTGTTTGCTTTATAGTTATAGCAAGCTATCTGGAGGCTGTTGTCAAGAGAAATACTTTGCTTTAAAATAAATATTGTTTATTTTCTATAAAGTAAAAAATAAATAAAAGATTGTAGAGATCCAACGTTATAAAAATAAACAAGATTTATTTAAAATGTTCTGCCAACTTTGGTCCAGGATTGCCTATATACACTAGTACATACACACGAAAAAACATTATGTGTGTTTTCATGTTCTGGGGGTATGACTCAGCAGGCCAGCAGAAGTGACACCAGACTCTATTCCACCACCTTCGATGACAGGGAGCTGGAGGTGAGAATAGCTGTGACACACGCAGATGCTTCAGATACACATTCTCAGACTGGGAACAGATATAATATGGGTTCCCCTTGTTGATCTTAGATCATACAACCAAAGCACCTTTAGATTTGTATAATAATTTCATGTGACAGCGACAAACGCTTATCCTAACATCAACTCCACAAATAGATCACAGTGTCACTACACAGTAAATTTGTGTTATTGCAGAAATACTGTTAGAATATCCCATTTTAGCTTGAATAACCAAGTAGAATATTCAACTTCAAGGGCAATATCATAAGGGACCATGAATGTTGACTAATTGTCTTTGATCATAGGGGAAATACATTTTGCATTCCCCTTTGAGCCATCACTTATATATACACAGTGATTTCTCTATCATGTGTATTAGTTTATATATACATTTAAATGGTGAACAAGTTGTCCATGGATATGGGACAGATGATGTTTTATAATCACTCCGTCCAGTAAAGCTACTTTTAGACCCCAGTAAAGAGGGCTGTAGGTGGGGTAATGAGGGTAATATAGGAACCCTCGTCAACAGCCCAGGCACCCGGTCCCCTCTGGGAGGAATCCGTGCCAGAGTCATGGAGTTCATAACATGACTGTAGAAGAGTGAAGGTTATTAATAACACTACAACCTGTGTAATGCTATGCCAGGAAAGATGGCTGCCGGTGACATCCTGAATGGGATTCCTCGACACCTAAAACCCTCTTAGGTCTGCTGGTGTCGTCACTTCCCCAAGAACAGAACTCTGAACGTCATGTGGAGTGAGTATATATTTATTTTCTGAAGTCATTTACAGTACAAAATAGACCTCCAGGTAACAAAATAGCCACGACTATATATTGAAAAACAACAACGCTACCAGGAACATAGGCGAAGCAGCAAGCTGAGAAACACTGCATCTTAGTTAGAGGCTCATGAAAATACGTGAAAGTTACTATTCATGAAATAAGCCTGACACTGATGTCTTGAACAAGGCAACATTCATACGTACTATTGCAGTCACTGAACTGACCTGCCATTACAAAGCAGTCAATTCTGAAGTAGACAGTGACAATAATTGAAGTCCAGGGGCATAGTGTGTCCTTAGTGTAAGGTAAGATCAGCTGAAAGATTTAACCCTTGAGAAGAAGACCCACATTGTGTATATTATATTTTGAAATCTTTGAATGTATTTGCGGGTGTATCAAGTCATTCCAAGTAATTTTGAGTGTGAATGTGATACATCACCTGAAACTAGTCAACCCCTACTGTCTTTAACAATAAATGTACACAACATTCCAACATCTTTAGATAATTAGGTTTGAAAACACTGTTTATCTGAAAACTTAAAACAGATTGTATGGTTCTTTGTCTCAAGGATTAAATTATTGGATTAGATTAAATTATTATATCCAGTAAACACATTATGTGAAATATAAGAGGCTGGCAAAAACAGGGTCAATATTGCTCTTGCTGGCAACTAAGATAAAATGCAACTCATATGCATGCAATGACCACACCACTGAACATCAGAGATACTGAAAATGATAAGTAATGCTATTACATCTTGTGGATAATGTCACCATAAATAAACGTTTATAATACATCTTATTTGGCTATCAAATATACAATGCTCTCACAAAATAGAATACACTTTCTACAAAGCTAGTACAAATGGATTTAAGAAATATCTCTCCCATGGTAATATATGTCACATCTGACTATTTACATCAAATACAAAGTAACAGAAACATCATACCAAACATAAATTAAATATTGTTCTTCTATATATACTGGAGCATGCACTCTCAATTCTAAAACAGATCATTACAAAAGCATTTCACAAATGTAAATGTTAACGTTTAGACTCCTGACGTATTCTTTTTAGGTTCCACTATGAAAGATTTCTAATTTTATCCAAATAAATTCGGAACATTCATTTACAGAATGCCCTCAACAATAAACGAAGCCTTGTTTCTTGCTTCACCTTCATCAAAGGTCTGTATGCCAACCTGGCATTATGACATCTAGTGTCTCACACAAGCCAAACTGTCAATTAACAAGGGAATGTTGAAAACCCACATTCTCACATGGTGTACCTGAAACAATCTGCTTTCACCATCAACTTTAATCACATTACATGTGGGGAAGGGGACAACATTATGTCCACATCATAGCAATGGAGTGTAATATTTCATTAGGAGGAAGAGATTAGAGATTTGTTTAACTGTTCTGATGAGTAATGTGTGTCACACAGGACAGTTTTACAGTCTCAACTTCAAAAGCTGTTATTATTGTTCTTATTATTATTACTACTAATAATAATAATACTACTACTACTGCTACTACTACTACTATACTACTACTAGCCTCCTACTGCTACTATTATTATTACTACTACTACTACTACTACTACTACTACTACTACTAGCCTTCTAAGTACTGCTACTATTACTACTAGTACTACTACTGCTACTACTACTACTACTACTACTACTACTACTATACTACAAGCCTACTACCACTAATACCACTACTACTACTACTAATAATAATAATGAAGAATGATGATGATAATAATAATAATAATAATACTACTACTACTACTACTACTACTAATAATAATAATAATAATAATAATAATAATAAATAATAATAATAATAATAATAATAATAATAATAATAATAATAATAATAATAATAATAATAATAATAATAATAATAATAATAATAATAATAATAATAATAATAATAATAATAATAATAATAATAATAATAATAATAATAATAATAATAATAATAATAATAATAATAATAATAATACATTTAATTCAATCAATTAAGATGCTATAATTATGTGTGCTGCAGATTTCAAGTTTTTCAAGGGGAACTATGAAGGGTCAAAGGTGAATCAGTACGCTGCATCGACTGCCTGGCATGTGGAGTAAGTTGGTGAGATAGGAAGATGGACATGCTCTTCATTTTTAGCCTCAGGCTTGAACTGATCCCGGGGTCACACATGTACATGACAACCATGATGCTGGGCTGAAGTGACAGACCCCTGGGCTAAGCACAGTAAATAAAACGCATGCTGTTGCATTGGTCCCGCCCATCTGGGTGAGGTCACTGTTAAACATAGGCCTGATTACACTGTGCTCGGATTGACAGGTGCTCAGCAGGGCATACCTTACATACTTGAACACCATAGGCATGCACAGTGTGGACAGAGGTTATCAATATTCTAATGGTAGGAAGAGCAAAATAATAGCAGCAGGATAGTGTTTATTTGGTAACTTGTCATTAGGCCCGGTTATTGGGCTTCAAAGCTTAAGTAGTAACTATCAATGGTCGAAGCTTCAATCTTCTCTCACAAGAGTTTTAACATGGTGAATGAGAGCTGTGGGGTAGACAGGTTTCCCGAAAGTTTGTATGATGTTATCTGAGAAGAACTGATTCTCAAAATGTATGTTGGATTATTATTTCTATAAACTATTTATTATGCTGATGTAAGCACATTTCTGGAGGGGTAAAGATAAAATAATAAAAAAAAAACACAACTAAAAACAAAGAAAACAAAGCATTCGAATAGTGATTTTGACATCGATTACCATGGCAGCGATTGAAGATTAGAATCATTCGGGTCAGCTCTACTTGTAATTGATCTTTTCTCTGTATTTTGCCATTTTAAACATATATTTGTTGTGGATTTATTGCCTTTAGAAATTGGGGGAAGCATGAGGGAGGTGACAGCTGATTGCTCGTTATTATAATAAACGTTGTAATTCAAGACAGGTGGTATAGGCAATTAAGCATGCATTTCTAGATACATACCGTATATCCCTACTGTATAAATAAAACTACATACTGCTGTTTCTATCAACCTTTTTAAGGGCTTATTTACAATGATGATTTCAGTGCATTCAACGTACAGAACCCATGTTTGGGGAGATAGAAACGTTAAAAGATAACCCAACGATTAAATAAATAATGGTTAAATATATAGAATGTATCGTACAAGACATTCATTATCGGAACCATGGTTCCGTTGACCACGAGAAGAGAGACGAAACACGTATTACATCCACAAAGCAAAGACACAGAAGAGGAACGGGAGACTGCAGCAGCACTGACAAACATTTAGCGGGGTGAGATTTGTCTTGTCTTCGCGTAGCTCGCCTGTGGATCAACCCGGTTCTCACACAGCCATCGTACCAGTGACAGACCAGGTTAGATGGAGCCTCGTCACTCTCTTTCCCCTTCGGCGTGTGCTCTCATTCCAAAGTAGCATTCCGCCAATCTTCTCCCAATCGTCAGTCCGGAGAAAGGTGTCTCCTGATATATTCCAGTTCCATCTGTGTAGAAATGGCAGGAGGGAATGGAGGCTGATCTGAAGCAGACGTCTGTCCACGTGCAGTTGTTGAACCACCTAGACATTAACAGCGGGCGAGAGCTCTCAACAAGCTAGCCATCACCAGTAGCACTGCAGTGGCTGCAGTGACAGTCAGAATAGGGTTCCAACCTACCTCACTCCCCTGGAGAAAGAAGGAGAATGATACTAGACATCAAGATTCTGTATATGTTGAGCTATGGCTCACATCCACCATTGCAGAGACAGACGTACTTGATCGTCAAATAACTGATTTATGTGTTTATTGTCATGCTAAGCAATATGAAAAACCGTCCCACCCGTCCCATGTCCTTCTTCTCTAAGCACTAACTATACAGTAGGTAGCTAAATTCATACTGGATCTAAAAATATCGGATCACTTTCATACAAAGGTTTGATTGAAACTTTTGTTCCCACCCATATTAATTAATTGCTCAATTTAGATCACCAAATTATTTTGTTCCTGAGTGCATAATGTCTCTAGGCCCTGTACTCTATATCATCAGTAGGTATAATCTGTAATGCTGTCAAACACAGCGACCTCTAGGCAAAAGACCCCACTTGGTATTGCGCTTTTTTTATTTATTTTTTGACGTGTGGGTTGGAGTTTAGTAACTTATTATATTGTTAATTTCCCCAGACGTCTCATGGCAGAGCCTGAGGTGTGACCAGCAGTAGCAACCCCTCCCCCTCTCCCCACTCAACTCCAACCCACACATCAGACCAAAACAAAAAAATACATTGTAATTTGTTTTTGCCAGAGGTCGCTGTTTGACGACATTACAGATTATACCTTTATGACACGTAATGCATTACGCAGCACATGGAGATGAGCTCCTCTCATACCTTGCTCTCTGGGACGCCAGCTCCGACAACCAGCACCAAACCACAGCCACTATTATAATCATTCCTATGAAGGGGATGGAGAGAACAGGGTGCTCAGACGAACGGATGAAACTCTGCGGAGGGAATAAAAAAAAACACACACAAGGACAATGGAGATGAAGGGACTGAATGAATGAACGGATGGATGGAAAGAGTCAAATAATAAACAGAAGAGGGTAGATACAAGCACCAGCACAATGAAACCAAAAGATAATGGCATGGTCTATGGCTATGGAATAAAAGGGGGATTTAGGGGTCGTGATGGAGTGAATCTTGTGTTCTACTCACCCAAAGAAATAAAAATAAGCAGTGCATAAATGTTATGACATAAATCATCAGATACAATCCAAGTCAATGTCAAAGGTGTGTGTGTGTGTGTGTGTGTGTGTGTGTGTGTGTGTGTGTGTGTGTGTGTGTGTGTGTGTGTGTGTGTGTGTGTGTGTGTGTGTGTGTGTGTGTGTGTGTGTGTGTGTGTGTGTGTGTGTGTGTGTGTGTGTGTGTGTGTGTGTGTGTGTGTGTGTGTGTGTGTGTGTGTGTGTGTGTGTGTGAGCGAGCATTTGTGTATGTCCTTCACGTGGCTGTGAATAAAGTTATGGTGACAAAATAAATGACAATTCAGTGCAATGCATGTCACATGAATTGTCTTTTTAAAATAGAGGCATAAAAGGTACAGTATGTCTCAAAACACAATGCAAACTCTCTTCTCTCAATCCTCATTTCTACTCTATAACGATACCTTTCATAAGACAGACTGAGAAGTCATGGACATTCAGAGAACAAGGACAGAGTTGGAGACAGGGACGGGCAGACAGTTTGACACAACGCAGAGAGACAGCTTATAGTGGTGGTGGAAGGAGTACACATATAATTGTTGTGGGATGGGGAGATTGGGAGTGTGGTGAGTATACAGTAAATGTTTAATTTTCTTAATATTTTCTTTTATAAAACATGTCAATTGAAAAACTTAAATAACAATCAATTAAAAAAGGATAAACATTTCTTTTCAAGCATAAGTATAAAAAACATTTGATATTGAATGCACTTGAAGATATTGAAGTATCAAAGGTAAAAATACACATACTATATGATGGTCCTGTATTTCGGTGCTTGACAGCGTTACATCTTCAGTGCTGAACCTCTAAAGGTTATGTTGAAATGGTTATGTGGTCCAGTTATACTGGGCTGAATAACATATAGTTAGTTACTTTCCACCCCTGGTTTATAGGACTATATGAAACATACAGAATGGGATGTAAACCCCATACAGGTCAACATACAGTGATATGAGCTGAAGACGGGCCATGTCAGTTCATAATCAATACATGTAAATCGATACAGCAATGAGGTTTAGACACATAAAAGGTGGGCTCAACAGACACAGGAAGATATAGTGAAAAGCTTCACATTTAACTTCATGTAAAGATATAACAATGTATAAAGGCATTTGTTGACAACTCATTCTGTGGAAAATAATTTGAAATACAATTTCAGAACATTAAAAAAATAGATTTTCAGGTTTGGCCTACTTCTAACACCAAAAGCATGTGATTTATTTTAAACCCATTTGCAACCCAATCCTCCCATGATGCAGGTCTGATTATATTGAATGATTTATCGTATACATTTTTCACATATTGATTTGTTTTTCTATTCTTGTCATGAAGTTTGTAACATGTTGCCAATCTTGTTTGATGTGATATCATCCAATGGCATCTTAATTGAGAACCACACTTACACTGAAATAAGTGTGACTTTTTTTGTGTCATCCTCAACTTAATCTTTTTTTTTTTTGCATGTTCACATGTGTATACATGGCTTTTGTTTAAAACTGTCAAATAAAAGGAACTCATTTCTATAGACCACCACAACACTTCCGGTACTTTGAGCTCATGGGAGAGAGCGGGGGGGATCAAATGAATTAATGTTGATTAGAGCCTTCTTGACGTAAGTGGTTGTAGCTACGGCTGTGGGGGAGCTGGAGACATGATCCAATAGCCTTTTTTTATACGCCTGAGTCTCCTGAACACGCACCTACTCCCCAACCGGTGCATGCGCAGATTGACCAGGGAGTCTCGGAAAAGTGAGGTAGGTGCGGAAAAAGTTACTATAGCTCGGCAGAGAAAGTGCAGATCGACTTGGGATTGGTCTCTCCATGTTCGGGAGACTCAGGCGTATAAAAAAAACGTCTATTGGATCATGTCTCCAGCACCCCCACAGCCGTAACTACAACCACTTACGTCAAGGCTCTAATCAACATTCATTCATTTTATCCCCCCGTGTTCCCCTTCCCCCCTCCCTTTCACAAGCTCCATGTAACGCGGAAGTGCAGTGGTCTCTATAACATAGACCACCGCAACACTTCCGGAATTCTGAAATTAGGGAGGAGATAGCGGGGGGAGCAAATGAATGAATGTGGATGAGAGCCTTGATGTAAGTGGTTGCAGCTACGGCTGTGGGGGTGCTAGAGACATGATCCAATAGACTTTTATGCGCCTGAGTCTCCTGAACACGGCTCGACCACACCTACGCATGCGCAGATTGCCAACGGAGTCTGAACGGCGCGCGAATGAATGTTGAATGTTCCATCAGAGGGGGGAGCTTGTGGTGGTAGAGTGAGCGGCTATAGACCACTGCACTTAAATATAAACATTAGTCTACCTGAAGACTCAATGAGGTAATTGTAGATGTCGCCATAAGACGCGTCTGGCCATTGAGTGGGATGCATTATCCTGTTCAACTGAAAGGACACTGGCCACCAAAGCAGGCACAAGCTCCCCCCTCTGATGGAACATTCAATATTCATTCGTGCGCCGTTCAGACTCCGTTGGCAATCTGCGCATGCGTATGGGGAGTAGGCGCTGAAAAGGGGACTTTAGCTTGGCCGATTTAGTTCTGATCGATTGAGACTCAGGTGTATAAAAAAAAGGCTATTGGATCATGTCTCCAGCACCCCCACAGCCGTAGCTGCAACCACTTACATCAAGGCTCTAATCATCATTCATTAATTTGCTCCCCCCGCTATCTCCTCCCCGATTTCAATGTAACGCGGAAGTGCAGTGGTCTATTGTGTTCACAACCTTTCACCCTTTGCTCCTGTGTGGCCCCCTCACCTGAGCCCCCCCAGTCAGCTTCTCCAGCTCCGCCTTGCAGCGCAGCAGCTCCTCCTCCAGCTCCGCCCTCTCCCTCTGGCTGGTGTCGTACAACACCTGCAGTTCCTGTAGCTCCACCTTCAGGCCATCGCACTGGGGGGGGGGGGGGGGAGACAGAGACAGAGCTCATGCATTCTCTTCCCCTCATTATGTTGGCAGATAACTTGATTTGGCACCTGACGTTACTCAACGCTAGCTCAACAGTGTATATATACGGTTGCGATAATGATGACACATTCCAGGCTAGCTAAATATACCTCGGTTCATTGTGTCTTTCCCACCCGTTACTGTAAAAGCTAATTAACCATTTGTGTCAGTCATGGGACGTGGGGGTTTAAGCAGCTGCCCCGGTAATGTTTTGCTGTGCTACTGTGTAATGCAAGTGGATTTGCGTTGAGCTGGACATTCTCAGTGTAGCGCTAAGCCTTGCGATGTTGTCTTAGATGCTTACTTCATGGACCAGTAGAGTTCTACATGAGGAAAAGCACGACGCAGCTAATAGCTGTGGGCCGCTGGTTCACCACAGCATACCTCTCTCTGGACCTGAGAAGCCTTCTCCTCAGCCTGCTTCAGCTGATCCCTCAGGGAGAAGATCTCCCCGAAGCCCCCGTTCAAGCTGGACGGCGTCACAGGCTTCCCGTCGAAGGAGATGTTCTTCTGGATGGAGGCGTCCACCAGGCGGCAGTTGGTCCTCTCGGACTGAGCCATGGTCATGTAGCTCTCTGTCATGACCTCCTCTGAGCTAGTCTCCACCTCCTTCCCCTCCGTGCCCTCCTCCCCGCTGCCATCTTCTTTCAACGACAGGTAGACATTATTGGAACTGTAAAAACAGACCCAAACATTACAGAATATTTTATGACAAACATGCACCCTGTCGAGTTCACTAATGTGTCCTATTTTATCATGTGACCTCATGGTCATCCCCTGTGATTCAACAGGTGGCTGTAACTGTTTTCTAAACGGTGGTGACATGATGAGGGTGCTTGTGTGTCATCACGGAGGGGGTCGGGTGTCCCGTCCAGCCGGGCAGAGGAGTGACTCTCACCCTGTCTTCTGCCTCTGCAGCAGCTGCAGCCTCTCAGACAGACGTCTGTTGTCCTCCTTCAGAGTCTGACACTCCGCCCGCAGCGTGTGGCACTCCTCCTTCAGCAGACCCACGTCACCTGGCCAAACAAGGGATTCAGTTACAGTTATTTAGTCCAGTAGGTAAATATAGCTTCATCACTCGACCACTGGGGTCCCGCAGTGCTATCGCAAGATATAGAATATAAAAAAGATTATAATAAGTTACGATGAAATGGTGAAATTGGAATACGTTCCCAAATGGAATGCATTTTGAATTCAGGAATTGAAAAAGACCAAAGAATGGCGAAGACAACATGAAATGTTCCTGACCTTTGACCTTTGTCACGATAGGTCCTAGCACACTCGGCACACACTGTGCCCCCAGACCCTCCCTCTTTCTTCCCTGCTATCACACCCCGGGCTCAGCACAGGGCCCAGCAGTGATGTCATGTGTTGGAAGTGTGTGTCTGACGTGCTCCAGTGCCTCCCCTGCCTTGCCTTGTCTCATTCCCTTAACTTAGCGTGACTTCATGTCGCTGCTATCTCAAAGACACACACACACACACACACACACACACACACACACACACACACACACACACACACACACACACACACACACACACACACACACACACACACACACACACACACACACACACACACACACACACACACACACACACACACACACACACACACACACACACACACACACACACACACACACACACACACACACACACACACACACACACACACACACACACACACACACCACTCCCCTACAGCTCGGAGCCCGAGCGGCAAAAACAAATTTGTAATGCTGAGGCCTTTTCCCCCTTTATTAAAGCTTGATTGATGTGTTTGGCTGTGGGACGTTAACCATGTTGAGAGCTAGCAATAAAATCCACGACCTCATGCTCGAGTTTCAGAATACCAACTAGACAGGCTCTATTGTCTGGTGGTGGTGAGGTGCACGTTTGATAGAGTTGAATTCCAGAGCGCTGACAGTACCGTGCTGTTACTGTATTCCTTGTATTCATTGCTGTTTACATACAGTTGGTGTGGCGATGAAGTGCAAAACCCGGACTGACAAGCTTTTAAGTTTGAAGTATTAGAGTCGGAGTGAGGGCTGGTACTCAACCACCCTCCCTATACTCAACCACCCTCCCACTCAACCACCCTCCTCCCTATACTCAACCCCCCTCCTTATACTCAACCACCCTCCCTATACTCAACCCCCCTCCCTATACTAAACCACCCTCCCTATACTCAACCACCCTCCTTTACTCAACCACTCTCCCTATACTCAACCCCCTCCTTATACTCAACCCCCTCCTTATACTCAACCCCCTCCTTATACTCAACCACCCTCCTTATACTCAACCACCCTCCCTATACTCAACCACCCTCCCTATACTCAACCCCCTCCTTATACTCAACCACCCTCCTTATACTCAACCACCCTCCTTATACTCAACCACCCTCCCTATACTCAACCACCCTCCCTATACTCAACCACCCTCCTTATACTCAACCACCCTCCCTATACTCAACCACCCTCCCTATACTCAACCACCCTCCCTATACTCAACCACTCTCCTTATACTCAACCACCTTCCCTATACTCAACCACCCTCCCTATACTCAACCACCCTCCTTATACTCAACCACCCTCCCTATACTCAACCACTCTCCTTATACTCAACCACCTTCACTATACTCAACCACCCTCCCTATACTCAACCGCCCTCCCTATACTCAACCACCTTCACTATACTCAACCGCCCTCCCTATACTCAACCGCCCTCCCTATACTCAACCACTCTCCTTATACTCAACCACCTTCCCTATACTCAACCACCCTCCCTATACTCAACCGCCCTCCCTATACTCAACCACCTTCCCTATACTCAACCGCCCTCCCTATACTCAACCACCTTCCCTATACTCAACCGCCCTCCCTATACTCAACCCCCCTCCTTATACTCAACCACCCTCCCTATACTCAACCACCCTCCCTATACTCAACCACTCTCCCTATACTCAACCCCCTCCTTATACTCAACCACCCTCCCTATACTCAACCCCCTCCTTATACTCAACCACCCTCCCTATACTCAACCACTCTCCTTATACTCAACCACCTTCACTATACTCAACCGCCCTCCCTATACTCAACCACCTTCACTATACTCAACCACCCTCCCTATACTCAACCACTCTCCTTATACTCAACCACCCTCCCTATACTCAACCGCCCTCCCTATACTCAACCACCCTCCCTATACTCAACCACCCTCCCTATACTCAACCGCCCTCCCTATACTCAACCACCCTCCCTATACTCAACCACCCTCCCTATACTCAACCACCCTCCCTATACTCAACCGCCCTCCTTATACTCAACCACCCTCCTTATACTCAACCACCCTCCCTATACTCAACCACCCTCCTTATACTCAACCACCCTCCCTATACTCAACCACCCTCCTTATACTCAACCACCCTCCCTATACTCAACCACTCTCCCTATACTCAACCACCCTCCCTATACTCAACCACCCTCCCTATACTCAACCACTCTCCCTATACTCAACCACCCTCCCTATACTCAACCACCCTCCTTATACTCAACCACCCTCCCTATACTCAACCACCCTCCCTATACTCAACCACCCTCCCTATACTCAACCACTCTCCCTATACTCAACCACCTTCCCTATACTCAACCACTCTCCCTATACTCAACCACCCTCCCTATACTCAACCCCCCTCCCTATACTAAACCACCCTCCCTATACTCAACCACCCTCCCTATACTCAACCGCCCTCCCTATACTCAACCACCCTCCCTATACTCAACCACCCTCCCTATACTCAACCACTCTCCCTATACTCAACCACCCTCCCTATACTCAACCGCCCTCCTTATACTCAACCACCCTCCTTATACTCAACCACTCTCCCTATACTCAACCACCTTCCCTATACTCAACCACCCTCCCTATACTCAACCACCCTCCTTATACTCAACCACCCTCCTTATACTCAAACCACCTCCCTATACTCAACCACCCTCCCTATACTCAACCACCCTCCCTATACTCAACCACCCTCCCTATACTCAACCACTCTCCTTATACTCAACCACCTTCACTATACTCAACCACCCTCCCTATACTCAACCGCCCTCCCTATACTCAACCGCCCTCCCTATACTCAACCACCTTCACTATACTCAACCGCCCTCCCTATACTCAACCACCCTCCCTATACTCAACCGCCCTCCCTATACTCAACCGCCCTCCCTATACTCAACCACCTTCACTATACTCAACCGCCCTCCCTATACTCAACCACCCTCCCTATACTCAACCACTCTCCCTATACTCAACCGCCCTCCCTATACTCAACCACTCTCCTTATACTCAACCACCCTCCCTATACTCAACCGCCCTCCCTATACTCAACCACCTTCCCTATACTCAACCGCCCTCCCTATACTCAACCACCTTCCCTATACTCAACTGCCCTCCCTATACTCAACCCCCCTCCTTATACTCAACCACCCTCCCTATACTCAACCACCCTCCCTATACTCAACCGCCCTCCCTATACTCAACCGCCCTCCCTATACTCAACCACCCTCCCTATACTCAACCACTCTCCTTATACTCAACCACCTTCACTATACTCAACCGCCCTCCCTATACTCAACCACCCTCCCTATACTCAACCGCCCTCCCTATACTCAACCACCCTCCCTATACTCAACCGCCCTCCCTATACTCAACCACTCTCCTTATACTCAACCACCTTCCCTATACTCAACCGCCCTCCCTATACTCAACCGCCCTCCCTATACTCAACCACTCTCCTTATACTCAACCACCTTCACTATACTCAACCACCTTCACTATACTCAACCACCCTCCCTATACTCAACCGCCCTCCCTATACTCAACCACTCTCCTTATACTCAACCACCTTCCCTATACTCAACCGCCCTCCCTATACTCAACCACCTTCCCTATACTCAACCGCCCTCCCTATACTCAACCACCTTCCCTATACTCAACCGCCCTCCCTATACTCAACCCCCCTCCTTATACTCAACCACCCTCCCTATACTCAACCACCCTCCCTATACTCAACCGCCCTCCCTATACTCAACCACTCTCCCTATACTCAACCGCCCTCCCTATACTCAACCACCTTCACTATACTCAACCACCTTCACTATACTCAACCACTCTCCCTATACTCAACCCCCCTCCTTATACTCAACCACCCTCCCTATACTCAACCACCCTCCCTATACTCAACCACTCTCCCTATACTCAACCCCCTCCTTATACTCAACCACCTTCCCTATACTCAACCACCCTCCCTATACTCAACTACCCTCCCTATACTCAACCACCCTCCCTATACTCAACCACTCTCCCTATACTCAACCGCCCTCCCTATACTCAACCACTCTCCCTATACTCAACCACTCTCCCTATACTCAACCACCCTCCTTATACTCAACCACTCTCCCTATACTCAACCACCCTCCCTATACTCAACCACCCTCCCTATACTCAACCACCCTCCCTATACTCAACCACCCTCCCTATACTCAACCACCCTCCCTATACTCAACCACTCTCCCTATACTCAACCACCCTCCTTATACTCAACCACTCTCCCTATACTCAACCACCCTCCCTATACTCAACCACCCTCCCTATACTCAACCACCCTCCTTATACTCAACCACCCTCCCTATACTCAACCACTCTCCCTATACTCAACCCCCTCCCTATACTCAACCACCCTCCTTATACTCAACCACCCTCCTTATACTCAACCCCCCTCCTTATACTCAACCACCCTCCTTATACTCAACCACTCTCCCTATACTCAACCACCCTCCCTATACTCAACCACTCTCCCTATACTCAACCACCCTCCCTATACTCAACCACCCTCCTTATACTCAACCACTCTCCCTATACTCAACCACCCTCCCTATACTCAACCACCCTCCTTATACTCAACCACTCTCCTTATACTCAACCACCCTCCTTATACTCAACCACTCTCCTTATACTCAACCACCCTCCTTATACTCAACCACCCTCCCTATACTCAACCACCCTCCTTATACTCAACCACTCTCCTTATACTCAACCACCCTCCTTATACTCAACCACCCTCCCTATACTCAACCACCCTCCTTATACTCAACCACCCTCCTTATACTCAACCCCCCTCCTTATACTCAACCACCCTCCTTATACTCAACCACCCTCCTTATACTCAACCACTCTCCCTATACTCAACCACCCTCCCTATACTCAACCACCCTCCCTATACTCAACCACTCTCCCTATACTCAACCACTCTCCCTATACTCAACCACCCTCCCTATACTCAACCGCCCTCCCTATACTCAACCACTCTCCCTATACTCAACCACCCTCCCTATACTCAACCACTCTCCCTATACTCAACCACCCTCCCTATCCTCAACCACTCTCCCTATACTCAACCACCCTCCCTATACTCAACCACCCTCCCTATACTCAACCACTCTCCCTATACTCAACCACCCTCCCTATACTCAACCACTCTCCCTATACTCAACCACTCTCCCTATACTCAACCACCCTCCCTATCCTCAACCACTCTCCCTATACTCAACCACCCTCCCTATACTCAACCACCCTCCCTATACTCAACCGCCCTCCCTATACTCAACCACTCTCCCTATACTCAACCACCCTCCCTATACTCAACCACTCTCCCTATACTCAACCACCCTCCCTATACTCAACCACTCTCCCTATACTCAACCACCCTCCCTATACTCAACCACTCTCCCTATACTCAACCACCCTCCCTATACTCAACCACCCTCCCTATACTCAACCACCCTCCCTATACTCAACCACCCTCCCTATACTCAACCCCCCTCTCCATTCACACAGTGGCCATTTCCCTCTTATGTCATGCTCAGGTTGGGATTCCTTTCCAACATGGTGACATACGAGCCAAATGTCTGCCATGTGAATATGGCCAACAACCATCCTCCCCAACCCATACACAGCTTCTCCCTGTTGTTTCTCATCAGGGCTCCCTAGTGGCGTGACATTTCACTCCAGGTAGCATGGCTTTACAGGACATATCTGTAACAAAAAATATGTTTGTCATCTCTACAGTAGTTGAGGTTAGGGTTAGGTGTGAGGTCTCCAGTAAGGTTAAGGTGAGGGTTAGGTTTATAAACCCCTTTTCTTATTCGCCTGTCTGTCACATCTCCGACACTTGTTTCCCACCTGTTCTCTCTTGACTCCTCTCACTCTTTCCTTCCTCTCTTCATACACATCCTTCTTACTCCCCTCCCACCTTCTCCTCTCACGTTCTCACCCTTCCTCCCTCCGCATATCTTTCACTCTCTCCTTGCCCATTTTTTTTTATTGGTCCCTCTCCTCTTCTCACCCTTTCTCTCACCCTGACACCTCCCGGTGCCACCATCTCTCACTATCTTTTCTCTTTCAATTTATTGTCCCTTCTACCTTCTTTCACCCTCTCCTCTCCCCATCCTGCTTCCCACCCAAATAAAAAGCATTTTAGCCTAGAAGATAATGAATATGACATGTATTTCATACAGTAGGTTTTCCATGCGATAAACCACTAATTTCATTAATCCGTCTGATACAGATGACAGCTGTTACCTTTACAAAGAAAAAGAAGAAATGTAAAATCCATTTACACTGCAATTACCATAACAAACTCCTACTGGATTTGTTATCAAAAGCTTCCTATGTGTGCACCCTGTCCTCCTCTTCTCCCTCTCTACCTCTCACCTCTCTACTCTCCCTCTCACCTCTCTAGTCTCCCTATCTACCTCTCACCTCTCTACTCTCCCTCTCACCTCTCTAGTCTCCCTATCTACCTCTCACCTCTCTACTCTCCCTCTCACCTCTCTAGTCTCCCTCTCTACCTCTCACCTCTCTACTCTCCCTCTCACCTCTCTAGTCTCCCTATCTACCTCTCACCTCTCTACTCTCCCGCCCTCTACCTGACTATCTGTATCTCCCTCAAACCCTCTCCTCACAACCACTCTCTACTCATTATCCTCCCCTCCTTCCCTATCTCACCATCTCTCCTCCCTCCTCTCTTCCTCCCTCCTCTCTTCCTCCCTCCTCTCTCCTCTCCTCCTCCACCTCTCACCCCATCTCCCCTCCTTCCCCCTCTTCCTCCCTCCTCTCCTCCTCCACCTCTCACCCCCTCTCCCCTCCTCCCTCTCTTATCCTCCTCTCCTCCTCCCCCTCCTCCACCCTCTCTCCTCCTCCCCCTCTCTTTTCTCCCCCTCTCTCCTCTCCTACTCTCCCTCTGTCCTCCCACCTTTCTCCTCTCCTCCCCACCTTCATCATCTCCTCCTCACCCTCTCTCCTCTTCACCCTCTCTCCTCTCCTCCTCACCCTCTCCTTCCCCCTCTCTCCTCTCCTCCTCACCCTCTCTCCTCTCCTCACCATATCTCCTTCCCCCTCTCTCTCTCCCCCCTCTCACCCTCTCTCCTCTCCTCACCCTCTCTCCTTCCCCCTCTCTCCTCTTCCCCCCTCTCACCCTCTCTCCTCTCCTCACCATATCTCCTTCCCCCTCTCTCTCTCCCCCCTCTCACCCTCTCTCCTCTCCTCTCTCCTCTTCCCCCCTCTCACCCTCTCTCCTCTCCTCACCCTCTCTCCTCTCTGCCTCCCTGCGCTGGCTCTTCATGCTGATCTCGGCCCTCAGCGTGGTGATCTCCAGCTCGTACTCCTGGGTCTCCTCTGTGAGGTGCTGCAGCTCGGCCCTCAGGCGACACAGCTCCTCCTGCAGCGAGGCGATGTCATTCTCCCTCTCCGCTGCCGCCTCCTCCGCCGCATGCTGAAGGAGCACCACCTCCTCCTGGGCATTGCGTAGCTCCTCCTGGGCCTCGACCAGCTCACTCTCCTTCTCCTCCTCCAGACTGTCCATCTCCTCCTGCACAGAGCGTAGCTGGGCTACAGGAGAGGAGGAACGGACGCAGGAGTTTGGGTCATAATTTTTAGGGGGATAGGTGCAGTGGCGGCTCTACCACTAGGGGCGCTAGGGCGCCGACCCACCTGCTGGCCAGCTGCTGTTAAATCAGAGAAGAAGACAATAAAACTTTTTCGTTTTTGTGTTTTATAGCCCTATAAATAATATAAACATGTTTAAAATTAATAATATTTACTCATTTTAAGTATGTTTGTATTTCCAATGCACAATATAACGTTATTATCTAAATTAAAAAAACATCGTTTTCCAGAGCAGGAAGTGACATCACGTTTTTTTTTTTTTTTCGTATTTCTCGGCCCGGGCTATACGCGATAGCGCTCTGAGTGCGCGTCACAGTTTGATCGCTGTCTCCGTCACAGCCAATCAGTGCATACGGCGTTGTGCGTTGAAATATGACTATTATGTTGGAATCCGAGCGCGATTTGAAGCGGTCTAGGGCAGCAGCGTGAACTTCCGTGAAGAATTTCCATAGCCGCATTTCACGGAGACGCTCTCTGATTGGCCGACGGCAGTATTTTTTTCCATGGCAGAATTTCACAGAGACGATCTCTGATTGGCCGAATCCAATTTCTAATGTTCCAATTCTAGCTTCTAGCTTGGTTCCTAGAGGTTGGTCTAGGACTGTTGTTTGTCTTAGAGCGTGCCGTGCCGTGACTGCAAGTTCTTTAGACTGTTAAGCTTAGGCACTCTTTCAAAGTTGGTTAAGGTTAGAGTTTGTCTTAGAGCATGGCGATAGAACGCCAGGTAGTTTGCAGTCTGTTCGAGCGGAAATGGACAAAGGAATGTACTTGTTGAGTGTTGTGCTAACGAGCTCAGCTGAGCTAACACTTGGCTAACAAGCTATATGGCGGATTATACACGTTTATCAAGCTCTCCTGCCCTGGACGTTTCAACTAAACAGTGAGTCTCTCTCTCTCTCTCTCTCTCTCTCTCTCTCTCTCTCTCTCTCTCTCTCTCTCTCTCTCTCTCTCTCTCTCTCTCTCTCTCTCTCTCTGTGCTTAACGTTAACGTTTGTAAATAGTTTTTTTTAGGAGCAGTACTGTTAGGCTACTGCTGTGCTGGCCATTCATGAAGCGAGACATTGCTGATTGTTTATTTATTTTATAACACAAGACTATGACTACCAACTGCCTAGCCAGCCGTGTATCAATCTTGGATGCAATAATAACGTTACTTACCACACTGACTATGTCGATGGCTCATTGATTTAACTACTGCAGCTCTCTCGGATTGAAAATACGTGGATTATGGCTTGTTCAATATCGTCTATGTTTGAATGAATGAATGAATGAATGAGAACTTTATTAACAGATTGCAGAATGGGTACAATACAGTACGGCTCAATACACACAATTGTTAAGGGGATGCAGACCAGAGAAAGACGTTTGTCTTGTTTACATCAGGGTCCCAGATTTTCGATTCATATCGATAGTTTAATAGCTAGCCTTGGCTCGTTTAACAATATGCAAAATATGTGTACAGCCCTGTACTCATACTGAAGTTATTCTTGGTATATAATAGGTCTGATTGTGTAACGAATCGATTCCACGTCGCGCTGTGTGTGAGAGAGAGAAGGAGAGAGGGAGAGATCTGCCTGTGTTTGGAGACGGGCGAGTTTTGTTTCTAACTTTTCTATTTATATTGTGTTTCAAGTTGTGAATTAGAGTCTAGAGTAGACTATACTTTATTTGACTGGTTGTGTGTTGTTGTAGTAACAGCTGAGCGACTCGTTCATAAGAGCCGATTCATTGCCGTGAGCATGAGTCGAATCGCTCATGTCTTGCCATGAGTCTTGCGTGGTACAGTACTGTACTGTACAAAATATTTGGTATAGCGCCCCTAGTGGCGAAGTACCCAGCGGCCGCCACTGGATAGGTGGCAAGATATTGCAGGCAGTGTGTGGGTGTGGGTGTGCAGATCTCTAAGCAACATACTGTACTCTTTGAAGGAAAAGCTGATGTAACCAATGGTAACAGACATGTTGTCATTCATTGTCCCAAAAGCAAATATGTCATCATATAGTTTAGGTATTCGCCCAACGTACACTGTAAAGAAATTATGTTTTTTCACTGGAAATTTACTGTATTATTTTACAGATTACTTTTGTTCTTCTACTTCAAGTGTAAATGCCAGATACATACAGTAAATAACTTTTTTTTTTTTAAACTTTGACCAGTCACCTGGTTCTTTTAGCGTTTATCGCTTTTTCTTCGCATTCATACTTGGTCAAGTTCGACCGACAGAAGCAGGCTGAAAGGGTTCAGATGGGGGGGAAAGACACTCTGGGAAAGGCACGGCTGCCGTCCGGGATTCGAACGCGCTCAGCCCCAGATCCGCGCGAGCGCGGTTGTCCACGGCGCTGAAATAGCACTCGCGGTACGTGGTGAGCTACTGGAGCTCCCCCAGTAAATTACCTTTTATCAAAATATTAACCATTAAATAAAGGTTGTAATCTGTCAATGTATTTGATTTTACTGTAATTTGACAGTAAGTAATTGGCAACCATTGATGCCAGACATTTACCGTTTTCTTGCAGCTTTTTTTCTTACAGTGTAGAAAGGAGGTCACAATACTAAGGGCCATGGATGACAATTCCCAGAGATCCCAGAGAAGACAAATGATAGCATATATTTAACATTTCATCAATAACATCTCTATGTTCTCATGTCTTCTCTCAGAGGCCCCTCAGATGTAGGCTGGCTACTCATTGGAGGCTAGAGGGACAATAGAAATCCATAACTAGACGTGGCAGATGGATGGTCTGTTCATTACCGCTCAATACTAATTGTGCTTCATTGGCAGTTCATGGGTCAAAATCAGGCTTGACCCTGATTATTGACATAATAATCAAATGGGCTATGTAGATATAGTTAATAGTGAGAGAAAATATCTATATATATAAACTGAAAGATGGGAAGCCACTTGAATGCAAAAGCACAAGATTGTATTGTGTGCATTAAAGGCAATAGAGCACTATATATAATTATATTCTATTTATTATCATTTCTTTCTGTTAATAATTTCACCTTTCTTGTACATATTATGATGTTGATTGCATTGTTTCCCGAGTCCACCACTGTGTGTTATCATTGCTCTGAGCAGTATCTATAGTGACAGTACCTTGTAGATTCTGGATCTGGCGTGTGAAGGCCTCGGCCTGGTGGGCGCTGGCCAGACGCTCATCTTCCAGCAGGCCTGAGGCGCAGGGGACAGAGAGATGAGGCACAAGTGTCAGCTCAGGAGGCCAATAGAAACATGACAGCTTAATAACTTGCAATAAAGGATCACTGAGGGCCAGAAGCCGTGCACACGTGTGTGTGTGTGTGTGTGTGTGTGTGTGTGTGTGTGTGTGTGTGTGTGTGTGTGTGTGTGTGTGTGTGTGTGTGTGTGTGTGTGTGTGTGTGTGTGTGTGTGTGTGTGTGTGTGTGTGAACCACTTTAAGTAACCTTTGTGGGATTCTCTTTAAATACATAATTGTCTAATTAATTTCAATAATGACAGTCAGTGCTGCATTCACTACATTCTATACAGCCCCTTTGAGACACGTTCTTTAGGCATAATTATGTTCCCTCTCCACTAACTGTACTGTGTAACTTGCTAGTCACAGCGTACTGAGCCCCAGTACCAAAATGAAAGTCACATCACTGAGGTTAGCATTAGAATATGTCTTCAAAGTAACAAAGTATATGAGTATTGCAAGGTACTTTCATTTTATGGAATTTTGTACCTTTACTCCACTACATTTCAGAGGGAATATTGTACTTTTTTTACTCCAATACATTTATGTGAACCCATCAGTTAGTAGTTCATTTGAAGAAAAAGATTTAGCATAGAAGATTTGCCAAAAATGGATGATGATAAATCTACTTTCAAGAGGACGTAATCAGAGGAGCATAACTGGACCACATACCTCTTTTACATAACCTTTAGAGGTCAGTGGTGCAAGGATTGAATGCTCCCAAGGACTGGAATAAACAAACATCCTGTAGAATGCATACTTTTACGTTTGATACTTAAGTACATTCAATATCAAATACTTCTCTACTTTTACCTAAGTAGGATTTTGCATGGAGGACTTTTACTTAAGTAAAGGAACTGGGTACTTCTTCCACCAATGCAAATGACTGCAAACTGCCTGGGACCAAATCCTTCCAGAACCTTCTCTCCATGTGTCTCCTCTGCTCTGTCACCCTCTCACGGTCTTAATAAAAACAATAACAAAACGAAGTTGAGTGAACTGCCCACTCTCCTTTTAAAAACAAGTTAAATAATCTGGTGCCGTACTTATGTCACTTCGTCACTCAACATTGAAATATGGTAACAATGTGTGATTTAGGGCTGTCAATTGTCCCTATGAATACCATTAAACTATGAATAGGCTGAAATGAGGCCTAGGGATAAGATGTACATATTATTACCAGATCGAAGCAGACATATTCAGTATAAATGCTTACAATCAACAAGTTCATTGTGTGTTGTATTTGTAATGCCCATTTATTGGCTTGCGTTGCAAGCACATCATTTCCAAAATCACAAAAAAGGGACAAGAACAAGATGATGTATTTTCAGTTCACCCCATATCAATCCTTAAAAAAGAAAATTGTATTCACATTTGACTGACAGTTTGGTAGTCGGATATGTATGTTTTAAAAATTCGAATGAATTTTTAATATTGAAATGTGTGCCGACAGCTCTAGTGTGATACTGTGATCAGAGGTTTGTATTTATCTGTGAAGCTGTGACCACAGTCTGAGCGATACCCTCTGCCTCTTGCATTCTAGGTGAGCAGACGTCCCCCTGCACCTCAGCATGAGTCAGCCTGTCACACTGAACACCCGAGAGGCTCCCCCCAACAGCTGCCGGTGGCAGACAGCTACAACAGCTGAGCATGCCCAGTGGGAGTGGCCCAGCAGTGATGTCACAGTGTGGTCTTCTAGGACGCCTCTGTCTGGAAGTTTCCCTGAGCGGTGCACGCAGCTGTCTTGAGGAATGCCTAGGCTAGAGACAACAACTGAGCCCATCATCACACCACATCCTACAGCGTGACACACGTACACACACTGACCTCACCGTGTCACCATCTCCAGGGCCTTACTCTGTGCTGATGTGCCTGAACACCCAAGTCATAATATCTATGTGACGCGATGCTCTATTCGGTGGCTGTGAGGAACCAATCCTGTCAGTGATCACGTATGAACATTTACACCGCGAGGTGTTTTACTGGATGATTAAGAGAGAAACATCCAGACTGAGAAGTGATAAAACGCAGACAGATCCTAGATAGGGCTTTTACTTGAGTAGGCTCAGAGTGACTGAGGTGTTGTGTAATGGAATGAAATTAGGAAAACATAAACACACAGTCATTGCAGATGAAAGTGGTGGTCTATGATTTGGTAGTTGGTTTCTTATTGAATAAAGGTTAGGATTAAGATGTTGATGTCATGACATGACATAAGATAAGATATATCTTTATTCATCAAGGTGAGGAAATTGAGGAATCCATGACCATGACATTGTTGCTACTTACTACATAAATTAAGTTGATCCAAATGCAAAAGGGAAGACAGTAGACATATACAGTAGTACTGTATTCGGGCTGTTGACATTAGAGGCTTGGTTTGAGGTGTGATTTAGTTTGTTATCTTGTTCTGAAGACTGAAAGTTCAGGTGAAATTGCGGACACCAGATAACGTGTCTGGAATGATAGTGTTTCATGTAATATAGATGATGTTTGGTCTGAAATATTGAATGCTGGCCTGAGGGTGGATGTACAGTATGGCGATATATTTCAGACAACAATCAAATTGTTCAACTGTGCAATACCAATAATACATGCATATGTGACAGATTGTATCGGACTCCTCTGCGTTGTGTATTAAAGGCTGATGTCCCGAGGGAGAGTCGAACTGGGGTCTCCCGCTCCGCGGGGCGACGACATAGACCGCTGCACTAAGAAGTGAATTCACCTCTGGGTACCGTACCTAGGCCTAACAAAAATAATGGTTGGTTTCAGGTTGCCGACCGACCCTGCCGATTTAGGTGCGACCCAATATATTTTATGAGTTTAAAAAAAAATTATATATTAAAAAAAAAAAAAATCATTTTTTTTTTTTTTTTTTTTTTTAGAATAAAGTTTCATAGAAATCTTAGTCAAACATTTAGTATTATGGATATTAAACATGCTGGCAGAGTACATGGATCCATGTTGTTGTGAACATTTTAACCCTTTCACTGCCACACGACAGCCGGTTAACCCTTTCACTGTGACAATACAGAAGGTTAGCCCTTTACTATCACACAACCGACGGCGATGCTCCATCATTAGCATCATTAGCTCCGCATCCGCGGAGCTAATGATGCTAATGATGGAGCATCGCCGTCGGTTGTGTGATAGTAAAGGGCTAACCTTCTGTCGTGTGGCAGTGAAAGGGTTAATTAAATAAAGAAATTCCCTATCCATAGTCGCCGTGGGAAAGAATAAAAAAATAAATAAAAAATTCCCTACCTACCCATGGCCAAACTGACAACCAACCTGAAACCAACTATTATTTTTGTTAGGCCTAACTGCCACAGTCACTTCTCAACACACCTGTTTCTGTGACTGTGGATATACTCACGCACCTCCGTTACACATACATACATTATGACTGTGTATGACACGGTATGACTGTGTATGAACAAATAATGGACTCTGTGAAGCGCTCTGAGTCAGAGCAACAGTCAGTCAGAGAAGAGCGCTATATAAATCCAATCCATTATTATTATTATTATTATTATTAATATTCCATTTTATAAACAATAAAAGAATAATAAAAAAAATTAAATAAAAAGGAAGAACACATATTAGAAACCCTTTGTTCACTACTCCTCTTTATAGCTGATTTAAAAGTGGAGAATGGGCTTATGGACCTCAACTCCATTGGTAGGCTATTCCATAGTACTGCTGCTGAATATATTAATGAGTTTTGGCCTATCGCTGCTGGCAGGACAAAACCTCATAACTCCAAAAACTCAACTTTTCAGCAGATGAAAAAAACAAACACAGATTTGAGGACGAATAGTTAACTTACGAGGTTTAGACAGATGATTGGTTTAATGCTTTACCATTGTGTAGACTTTGTAAAACCACACACACATGGAGGATGATCTACTGAGTTGATCAAAAAAAAAAAAAAAAAAAATGGAGTTACGATGTTTTGTCCCGCCAGCAGCGATATGTTTCTATTACATCTCACTGGGACGATGTCTGTAGGACTCCCCCTGGTGGCATGTCCGTGTACATCCCTAACCCTGTTAAAATATCCACTAAGGTATTGAGGGACAGTATTCCAGAGTATCTTGTGTATCATGTTGAGTTTTAATTGAGAGACCCTCTCCTCAACCCTGAGCCACTTGATGCTTAAAATGTGAGCAGCAGGGCGGTTAGGTGGCCGAGCGGAGATTGCGTTCGTCACCAACCCCGGAGCTGTGAGCTGGATTCGCCTGTTCGAATCCAGCTCACAGCTCCGGGGTTGTCACCAGCTTGGCTGGCCGTCTGCACTAATACAATTGGCTGTATTAGAGGGTGGGAGAAGCTGGCGGGGTGGGTCCGGGTCGTTGTAAACAGCGACTCCTACAGTTCGGTCGGGGCGCCTGCTAAGCGCGGATAGGACTCGAGGGGGATAGTGTGGTCCTCCCACACGCTACGCCCTCTCGATGAGAATCCGCGCTGCCAGGTGAAAAGAAGTGGTGATTGGCTGGACGTGTGTCGGAGGAAGCACGTGGTAGCCTCCACTCTCCCAGATGATCTGACTGTGGGGGGTAAGTGCGCAGCGACCAGGAAGGGACTGGGAATTGGCATACGACTAACATTGGGATGGGAGAAAAATCGGAGGAAAATGGAGGGGAAAAAAGACCAATAAAAAAAAATAAAAAAATTTGAGCAGCTTTAAGTACCTGGGGGTCCACATCTCAGAGGATCTGACATGGTCAACACACATAGACACAGTCGTAAAAAAGGCAAAGCAGCGCCTCTACCACCTGAGACAGTTAAGGAAGTTCAGAGTATCGGGGAAGATACTCCAGTCCTTCTACTCCGGAGCTGTAGAGAGCATCTTGACTGGAAACATCACTGCCTGGTATGGAAACAGCACGGCACAGGACAAGAAGGCCCTACAGAGAGTGGTGTGCTCAGCCGAGTGTACCACGGGTATTGCACTACCTCCCCTGCAGGTTCTATACAACAAGAGGTGCAAATCCAGAGCCTGCAGAATAATGAAAGACCCTCACCACCCCAATAACAGCCTGTTCCAACTGCTGAGGTCAGGCAGACGCCTGCGAACCCCGGCTACTAGGACAGAGAGGCTTCGGCTCAGCTTCTTCCCCCAGGCCATCAGAGCCTTGAACAATGAACACTGAGTGCCACAGAACACTGAACTCTCCACACACAAGCACACATGAGCACACACACGACACGCACGCTGTGCACGCTCGCACACTAGCAGCCACTTTAACATGAGCAGGCACACACTCATGCTGCACACGCCCACACTTAGGGCCACAAAGGAAAGGTCACTTTAAAAATAGTATAGCAACAGTAACAGTGTATTGCACTACCAAAGGACCTAACATGTCCTACATGCTCTGTAAATAACTATGTACAGATACCGAGATGTCCCACTATATTACCTGTCTATTGCACAATGTTGTTTTTATTGGATTCTATTATATGTTGTACTACTGTATTGCACATCGTTGCGAGCAAGACCACCCGCATTTCATTGTATACTTGTATGCCGTGACAAATAAAACTCTTGACTTGACTTGACTTGAATGTGTCTGTGTAAGGTGAGTCCTGGGATGGAGTTTTAGAATCAGTCTAGCTCATTTGTTCTGAGCTGTCTGTAGCCTACCTTTCAGTGCTACTGTGATGCCAGTGTACCAGGAGGAGCACGCATAGTCATAATGACATTGGATCAGGGCCCCTGCCAGTACTTATTTTTTTGTATTTTCTTTTTTTTATTATTTTTTAAACAAACACATAAACAAACATGACAACACACGATAAGATATACAAGCATTAGTTGACAGTGCACATCCAATGAAATCACATTTTAGTTAATTGTCTTATATAGGATATACCCTTAATACCTGTTATCTAAAAACCTACACACATATGCTCCAGCTCGTACCCCCCCCCCCCTCCCGGACCCCCCATTGGATAATCCATCCATTTTCCCTCGCTCCTAACCAGACATTACCATTATATGCTAGCTTTTATTTTCTCCACCACTTCTAACCACAATGTCATTTTGGATTCATTGAGACCCAAAATTCTTGCTGTAGATATTTCTTGATAAATCACATCGAGATATGTAATAATCCAGACCTTTCGGCACATTTTTTCCGGTTGGAACCATCGTGATGCTATCAGCTTTTTAGCCACTGTGATACCCGATAAAACCAATCTCTTTAGCTGTGGATGTACTGCACACTCAAAAACATCATTCAGCAGTAATACAGAGGGGTGTACAGGTATATTCCAAGTTAAGAGATTTGATAATTGATGGGTCACCTCTTTCCAGAATATCTTAACTGGTGGGCAGTCCCAGTCCCAGCCCCTGCCAGTACTTCTAAGGCTGACCTGTTAATATAGGTGGACACTCTGCAGAGAAATTTTATTCTCTGGTTGATCTTTGTGACCACCTTTTGTGCCATGCTCACCCCTGATAAGGTGTTGTCCAAAACACATCCTAGGTATGTGACTTCCTCCTTTGCTGTAACCTCGATATCTCCTACCACTACTTTGAACCCAGGAGACCTCTTAAGTCGTATGGCAGAGCCAAAAAGGATAGCTTCGGTTTTACCCAGGTGGAGGGATAATCTGTTTTCGACCAGCCAATGACTGATCTTGACAAACTCTAGACTGAGTGACCTCTCAACTTCTCTTTTGTCCTGATGGAAGATAACCTGTACACTTTACTTTGGGTGCGCAAATAATGACATTGTATAGGAACTAATGAGGGACTATTATGTTACAGTAACATAAAGTGTTGTAAAATATTATAGTTAGCTTTTAGAAATAAGCAGGTATGGGGTTTTAGTGTCAAATGGACACTGAATGTGTCGTTGCGAAGCAAACCACAAGCCATTCTGGAAGGATTTCCCTATACTGACACACCAGGACTGCGATTTGACTAACTGATTAATAAACAGTTTGTTAACATGTAGTTCCTCATTGGTGGTCTCTTGGTACTTAATCATGATCATTGTGGCTCCTAGAGTGTCACAGTAGTGTTGTTGAAAACAGTCATCAGTCATATCCTGGTGGATCTCACCTTGCAGCTCGTGGAAGCTCTCCTGGTGCTTGTTGGAGGTCTCCCTGGCCTCATCCAGCTCCAGGAGGAGCTGTAACACCTGGGACCTCAGCTCCTCCAGCTCCTCCTCCTCCGTCAAGGGCTCCTGCTCTTTTATATTCTCCTCCCCCTCCTCTTCCTCCTCCTTCAGCTTCCTCTCCTCCCCTTCCTCCTGGTCCATCTCCTCCTTTTCGTTGTCCTCCTCTAGGACTCCTCGCTCCTTCGCTGTCATCTCGTTGTCCATGGTGGGGCTGCTCTCTGCTTTTAGATCGCACGGGTCATCTGCAGGAAACGCGGAAGGGGTTTGAGAGAAAGGGATGAGAGAGAAAGAAAGAGTGAGTGTTAGAGAGTGTGAGTGTTAGAGAGAGAAAGAGAGAGAGAGAGAGAGAGAGAGAGAGAGAGAGAGAGAGAGAGAGAGAGAGAGAGAGAGAGAGAGAGAGAGAGAGAGAGAGAGAGAGAGAGAGAGAGAGATGAACAAACAGAATTACAGGTGACAGCCAGGTGTTATCACCCAAATTGACCGATCCCAAGCTACGCCACAAGGAAAGCAACAGTTTGGAGGGTCAAGATGAAGTGAGAAACAACAGCTTAGTTTAACTGAGGAAAGCGATGGTTGTGATTGGAGGGTCAAGAAAAGAATGAGGAAAGAGAGTGTAACCTGGGAACGGTCGATTCACTCATCAATCCACACTGTATCAAATGTATTCCTTAGGACCAACAGCGCCATCTTGTGACTGAAACTGCAATGGGCTTCCATGCGACATTCTGTATTCCACTCAAAATCCCTGTTTTTAGTCCAAGTGGCACTAAATAATAAATAAATGTTGACAGGAAAACAGCCCAAGGATGGTTCGGGGAAGAATAGATTATAAATGTGCTAAACTCTGAAGCATGTCAAACTTTCAAACTTCATATGCATATTATTTTTTATTAATCCATAAGCATCTAGGAAGGCAAAGATATCCATTTCAATAGATTGTTTTGAACATAATTCAATCAATATCAATGGGTCTGTGTCTCTAATTACCATTTTGGCAGATTGCTCTAATTCAGTTGAGACAATCTCCTCCCCCAGTGAATTAGGTCATTCTGATTTGACTCGCAATGCGACGTAGCAAGGAGCTGATTGAGCTGATTGTGATCTGATTGGCTCTGTGGTTGTAGTCACCGCCCACAATCAACAATTCCTTCCTCAAACAGAGGGTGCCAACAGACAGCAGAGAACGAGCAAGAGGGAGAGAGAGAGAGTGAGAGCGAGAGAGAGAGAGAGAGAGAGAGAGAGAGAGAGAGAGAGAGAGAGAGAGAGAGAGAGAGAGAGAGAGAGAGAGAGCGAGAGCGAGAGAGAGAGAGCAGGAGTGTGTAAATGTGTGTGTGCGCAGGGCTGGTGGCGGGTCTTCTCCCTGGGATATCACTGTCGAAATATCTTTGACTCCCACGCGCACGCCCATATTCCGATCCGTGCAATAATAATCACAGGGGTATATATTGTCATTTGAAACAAGTTACCAATGCATTGTCCCGTGGGATTATGCCCCCCGCGGCGAGATTAATTAGTAACCCCCTCAATCTTTCTATCTCTCTCTATCTGTCTGCCAGTGCAGACTGTGGGGGACTGTCACTCAAAGCACTTATGGGTGGAGCCCAGCCCAAACAGCTTGGAATCTTGAAGTCGAAAACATTTTTGAGTACCTGATTACAAATATAAAACAATGCATTTTTTTTTTTTTAAACTTTACAGATGTGTTCCACAGGAATTGTGTTGCCCAAATAGTGAAAGGAATAGCAATGTATGTCCCCTTTATGTTATATTATTATTATTATTATAATTATTATTATTATTATTATAATTATTATTATTATTATTATTATTATTATTATTATTATTATTATTATTATTATTATTATTATTATTATTATTATTATTATTATTATTATTATATTATTTATTATTATGTGTCTGTGTAAGGTGAGTCGGGATGGAGTTTTAGAATCAGTCTAGCTCATTTGTTCTGAGCTGTCTGTAGCCTTAGCCTACCTACTGTTGATTGATTGATTGATTGATTGATTGATTGATTGATTGATTGATTGATTGATTGATTGAAAACTTTATTAACAGATTGCAGAATGGGTACAGTACAGTACAGCTCAATACATACAAATGTTAAGGGGATGCAGACCAGAGAAAGACGTTCGTCTTGTTTACATCAGGGTCCCCCATTTTCAATTCATCGTAACATATATGACATACATGACATACAGATAGACAGTACTGCTACATCTATACATTTATGACATACCAGATTTGCAATTACAGTACTGTTTGTGATACAAAAAGAGTCCAGAAAAAAAAGAGTATATACATTTGACGTAGAAACTGTACATTGGATTGGGTAGGTGGGGGTGGGGGGGGACTGTACATTGGAGGTGGTTGGGTGGGTGGGTGGGGGGGCTGGGGTTGGGTAGGAGTGGGGGGGGGGGGGGGGGTGGGTAGGAGGGGTGGGTGGGGGGGGGGGTGGGTAGGAGGGGTGGGTGGGGGACACTGTACAACTGTACAAACAAAACTGTACATTGGATTATTGACAAGACCATACTTGGTAATTTACTGTACATTGGAGGGGGTTGTGTTCGGACATTTACAGGGGCCAGTTTCGAGTTGCAGTCTCCCTTAGGTGTTTTTTGAGAGTGTTTTTGAAAGTGGGTAGTGATTCACATTCCTTTACAGCTTTGGGTAGGGCGTTCCACATTGATGTGGCATAATTGCGAAACGTGTTTAGTCCCTTGTTTGAGCCGAATCTGGGTTTAACATGATTTGTGGAGCTCCCTCTGGTGTTGTGATCGTGGTATTCACTGACCTTTGGGAAGTATTTTGTCATGTACATGGGTACCTTGGTCGTGTAGTGTATCTTGTAGACCAGGCCCATTGCAAGTTGCTGTACTCTGTCGTCTACTCTAAGCCATCCTAGGTTGTCAAAGTGGGCAGGGGTGAGGTGGGTTCTAGGAGTAAGGTCAAGCAGTAGTCTGACCAGTTTGTTTTGAGATGTTTGTAATTTTGTTTTTAGCGCTTTTGAGGTGCTTTGGTACCATGAGGTGCAAGCATAGTCGTAGTACCCTTGAATGAGTGCTCCTGCTAGAGTCTTCAGGGTATTCTTGTTTACCAGTGAGGAGATCCGGTACAAGAATCGAGTTCGTTGGTTGACTTTTTTTATTACATTGGATGCCATTTTGTCACAGGAAAGATTTGCCTCTAGGATGGAACCCAGGTAGGTAATATCTTCTTTCCTTGTGACAATATTGTCACCCACTGTAACTGAGAAGCCGTCGGTCTTGCTGAGTTTGTTATTTGAACCGAAGAGAATGGACTCTGTTTTGCCCATGTGTAATGATAGTTTGTTATCAGCGAGTCATATGCAGATTTTGCCTAGTTCTGAGCTGAGGGTTTTTTCAACCTGTAACTTGTTCTTGTCAGAGACCAGCAGGGCTGAGTCGTCCGCAAACAGGAACAAGTTGCAGTCACAAGCTGACGACATGTCATTTGCATAAATTAGGAACAGTAGCGGACCTAGTATGCTTCCTTGTGGAACACCACAGCTTACTGTGAGGGGGGGGGGATAGGGTACCGTTTACCTCCACCATCTGCTCTCTCCCCTCCAGGTAGGATTGCATCCAGCTCACTGATAGACTATCAAAACCAATTGCTTTTAGCTTGTCAATCAGAATGGTGTGATTGACAGTGTCGAAGGCCTTTTGTAGGTCCAGCATGACCATGCCGCAGTATTTGCCCGCGTCCACCTCTTGTTTGATGTGGTCGTTTAAATAGAGAAGGCATGTGTCAGTGGAGTGGGATGTTCTGAAGCCAGATTGGAATTCGTAGATTAGATTTTTTTCCGCAAGGTATTTTTCGACCTGTTCGTATACAATTTTTTCCATGACTTTCGAGATGGAGGTAAGGATAGAAACAGGGCGGTAGTTGCCTGGGTCTAATTTACTGCCTTTATTGTGCAGAGGGGTCACTCTCGCAATTTTGAAGTCCTTGGGGACGTGTCCCTGTTTTATGGAGAGGTTTATTATGTGTGTGATGACTGGGGTGATGGCGGCTGCTGAGTCTCTGAGGAATTTGGAGGGGATGTTGTCATGGCCAGTGGCCTTGTTGGGTTGGAGGGCGCTCATCTGTACCTCATCTGTTGTTACCATTTCCAGTTTGAAGTCGTCTTGCCAGTGTAACATAATTAATACATAATATAACATAATTGGGATTTCTCTGTTTGTACACTGAGCCTTAAATAGATATTTTTCTCTCCAGTAGGTGGAGTGAGAGCTTGCTTGTAAAACTGAGAGAGGGAGGGAGGAGGAAGGTCAGCATGGTGAAGCAGCCAGTATGACTCACCGCTCAGCAATGCGCCTTCCAGTCCGTAACAACACAAACTACATTCATTCTTGGTGAAACGTGACAGAACAACAACACTGTCTCAGGTTACAACAGCTGTTGCTCCGTGGAGACAGGTGTACATAATGTCACAACAGAGAAACCTAGAAAGGACGCTCTTACGAAAGGCACATTTAATGTCACTTTCTCATGAGTGCGAATTGATTTCCAAAGGGCCACATGTGGGTTTCAGATAAAAGTCCAATACAGTCTGGGATGTGTTAACCCTTTCACTATCAGGTATTGCGTGCTGATTCTGAGATACATCTGGTTCACACACACCGGGCAATTTCACTAGCGCTCGACAACATGCCTTCCATCTAAGAAATAAATGGATATGGAGCATCAGACATTAATTTGCGAGCGGCCTCCTAGTACCCTGGCAGCGTCTACCTTAATGATAAGCAAGCAGTGCAAAAATGCGGAAGCATTCGTCACCGCACGCCACTACGGTAAAGCGCCTTTCTTTTCAGGCCCGCTTTGGGAGCTGTCGCGCGGAAATAGGCTGTCTATTGCCATTCTCTTTGACAAACTCTAACCTTAACCAGCTCCTTAACAGCGCCTAAACTTAACCGTTCTAACCTTAACCAACTCCGAAACAATGCCTAACCTTAACCTTAACCTTAACCATGCCTAACCTTAACCATATAAATTATATTGCCATTCTCTTTGACAAACTCTAACCTTAACCAGCTCCTTAACAGCGCCTAAACTTAACCGTTCTAACCTTAACCAACTCCGAAACAATGCCTAACCTTAACCTTAACCTTAACCATGCCTAACCTTAACCGGCGAAAGAATACACGTTAAAAAAAAAAATCACGTTAAAAAAAAAATATTCGAACTCGCCAGCAAACGAGCCATAGGATCCACAGCCATGTAGTCTTGCCAATTGAGCTATTTCTAGATACTGAATAAGGGGCGGTGACTTATATATATTGAGCTCCGCTCATGTCGAACCAAGGCGGGATCTCATGCGCATGCGCGGGCACCTCGCGCGAGCACGCCGGCGCACGCACGCACCTGAGCGAGCACGCCGCCGCCGGTGCACGCACGGGCGCTGGGCGGCGGAAAATGAAAGGCGCATTACCGCACGCCACTACGGTAAAATGCTTCCGCATTCTTGCACTGCTTGCTTATCATTAAGGAAAACGCACCCTGCGTCGGCGTCATTGCTGTTTGTACTTAGAAGGCAGTTAGAGAACGGGAGGGGAGATTGATGTTTGCTCGACTGCACGAGGAGGGAGATGTGACGACGGTACAACAAGGGGCGGACTTGTTAAAGGGGAATACCACCCATTTTAAGAATTCACATATGTTGTTCCTGTGCCCCAGGACTGCTCAGTCAGTATTAGTGAACACACACCGCTCTCTCATAAAGCTAGGAATCATAGAGAGAGCCATCCAATCGATGATGTAACTGGGACGTAAAATCTGGGGCTGCTGACCATAGACAGTGAACGGGGCTCTGACTTTGTGATGTTGTAAAATGTTTACGTGAGCTCTTACGAGGTGTTCATTCTGGTTCAGACCTTCCAGCAGTGTTAGAATATAAACGTCATTGGCGGCTACGTGGCGCAGTGGGCAAGGCGCTCGCAACGAATGCTGGAGACTGGGCTCGAACAGGATGCCGAGCCCCGCTCTCCACATTGCTTTCAGTTTAGCTGGTCGTCCACAGTAATACACATTGGCCGTATTACGGGGAGGGAAACTGATGGGTGGGGATCGGGCGTTGTGGACAACGACTCCTACAGGTCGGTTGGTGCGCCTGCGCAGTAGAATCAAGAAGCGACGGGGGCGGGGCCCCTCCAAAGCCCAGACCCCCGACGCTGAAAGATCGAGTCGCGCAGGTGAAAAGATACGACGGCTGTTACCTCGAGTATCGGAGGGGACTCGTGCTATGTATGACTTAGTCCACATTGCAGCCGGCTTGTGGGAAGCAAGAAATAACGTTCGAAGACAGGGGAGGGTTGAATTGGACGATATGAAAAATTGGGATGGGAGAAAAATAGAAAAATGGGAGAAAAAGCGGATAAAAAAAAAAAGAATATAAACGTCATTTGGGTGTAAGAGCTCACGCAAACATTGTATGGCCTAAAGTCAGAGCCCTGTTGAAGAGTTCATTGAAGATCTGCGTAATTGATGCCCAGTGGTGCTACAGTGGCCCAGTGGACTCAATCTGTGAGCTTCGGGGGGATGGTGCCTCATGCTATGGTGGTTATGGTAATACTTTCTTATGTCTTGTTTTGCCTTCCTTCCTGGTTCATGATAATGATAGTTTGAACAGCGTTGCCTCTGAGAGGCATATGGGAGGTTTCATGAGCGCTGGGCGAGGGTCTCATTAAACTTTGATGCTGGTGTAATCAGTTAGTCATAAAGAAGAGCGCTGGAGACCTGCCTGATACTGCTATGGGCCACGAGGAGCCAAAGTGCTTCCTGCTCAGCATTACTCTCTGATTGTCTCCTGAATCCATATGGGCGTCTAGTGCCAGGGGGGCAATTACTCAGGCGCTGGTTGGTTCAGCTGATCTTTTGTTTAATTTCAGCCCCTTTTCTTTTCCAAAGATTCAAAGCAAACAAACCACATTGGTATAATATAACAGTAAGTAGGCTCAAGCTACAAATGTAGCAATTGTAGAAGTCCCATGTTTACATGCTTGCTGAAGCACTGCTGTGTTGTTGCTGCACCATCCAAAAACATGCAAACCACTCTAGTACTGAGGCAGGATAGGATGGCCTTTGCAGTGGCTGCAACTGTTTAAACATTTACATCCTAGAGATGGTTTGGCTCTATCTGCGCATTAGAATTACATTCCGGCTCAGAGATATTAACCCATAAAATATGTATACGGCCTACTTACAGCCACAACTCCTTTTAGTGTTCACTCACAGCAGGTCCCCCCCCCCCCCCCCCCCCCCTTCACAATCACTACAGCTTGTTAATCAGATCGCTCATTAAAAGCATACATGACCTAACACTGCTGAACGCATTCTGGCTGCAGCGACACCTGAGATCGCTCTGCCACACAGGTCGGGTGCTTTTTGGCACAGCCTTTAGTCACACCGGGATTGCATGGGATGCGGGCGCTGCATGCACGTGAGAGCAGAGACGGGGCAGGAGAGTCACCTCGTGAGCCGTCCCCCGGCTTTATCTGGCCACAGCACATTCCTTTCCTGATCACTTTGGAGTGAAACATATTGGAGAGTTGCTCCACTTTAGAAACGGGCCAATAAAACTCACCACGTGCTCTCTCTCTCTGTCTGTCTCACACTCAGCGGCATCTCAGAATAGCAGGGCTTAAATCAAATCTCAACGTCAGCGCGGCGACACAGGCCTTTTGTTTCGTGCCCTCGGCAGCGATGGAGCTCTAATGAAGTGCACATTGTGAAGATTTAAGGCACACAGCGAGGCTTTCAGCAGAGACAAGGGTGGTGGGAGAGAGACAATGTGCTAGCTTTGCGTGTGTGACACATAATTCCTCCTCACTCATGCCATAGAAAAGGCCCACAATCTCAACCAGTCGGCTTGGTGATATGAACACATCTCGTTGCACCGTATCTCGTCTTATCGTGAGGACATCTGGAGTCAGCCAGGCTGTGAGCAGAAATGAAAGCAGACCTGAAATAGAAGCGGCGCAGGGCTGTCTGCAGGTAGCAGGGAGCTCTGTGCCTCGTGGCTGAGCTGGGAAAACACAAGCTTTGAGCGGCCAGGTGGCAGTGCATGTGCGTGTGTGTGTGTGTGTGTGTGTGTGTGTGTGTGTGTGTGTGCGTGCGTGTGTGTGCGTGCGTGCGTGCGTGCGTGTGTGTGTGTGTGAACGCGTTGCATGTGTTTTTTTGTCTTTTGCACGCTCTCCCAGTCCCTGTGTACATGTGCCTATCTTTGCACAGGCCCGCTATGTGTTGATCCATCATGTGTCTGCAGCAGGGATGTACGTATGCCATGGATCTTAGTGACTGTGTAGGAGGCTATGCATAATGCACCCCCCCCCCCCCCCCCCCCCCCCCCCTGCCCCTTCTTTGAAGCCAGCCCAGCACTGATGTTGAGGCTTCTCTCCTTCACTGGCGCACTCCCTCAGCAACACATGCCGTAATACAGAAGGGCGGGTTGGAAGTGTGAGAAACGTATAGCTATAAACCATGAGAAAAGGAGGGAAAGAGATACAGAGGGAGAGATGGGTGGAAAAGAGAGAGAGAGAGAGTCTTAAGGCCTGCAGGGGCTCCAGCTGCTCCCCTCTGTTCTTAACGAACCACAGAGGAGCAAGGTGATGGGATACACCAGTCCGTCTCCATGGTGACCAGCCATCACCCCACCTCTAGTCCAGCGTCTCTGTGTTATTTGTCCATGTGTTGTTGTTGTTGTTGTTGTTGTTGTTGTTTTTTGTTGTTTTTTCCAGAGACAAATTTCCCCATCTTCCATCCGTATCCCGCATGAGAGGAACCCAGGCGGGCATGAACGGTTGCCCCCGGTGACAGCTAGAGCGCACATCCAGGCCCCGTCACTGAGAGACTGACTTCACAGGCAGGTTGGCCACAAGGGGCCAAAGTACATCCTACTGAACATTACTCTCTAATTGTGTCCTGAATCCATAATGTCTGGATATATATTATCTAGTAGCATCTAATTAGTCAGGCCCGGGTTGGTTCAGTTGATTTTCTTTTCTTTGATTTCAACTAGTTTGTTTTCCAAAGATTTAGTGAGGCTGGTTCACTTCAAACAAAAGTGAAGCTCACATATGGGATGGGGTGGTGGGGGGGGGGGGGGGTCTTATGAGGTAATGCAGTCGCTCTGTGCTTTATGAGTCGAAGCTCCGGGGAGGAGGAGAGGGAGCAACAGCAGCAGGAGAGGACAGGAGAGAAACTGGAGCCACGGAGCTCTGCGTCACGGACTGACTTAATGAGGTGCCGTGTTATTAAATGGGAATTCGTGTTTGCACTTTGAAAGGGAAATAAGGAGAAAGTGGGTCAGCAGAATAGAGACGCATGGCCACATGTCTTGTAATTTGGCCTCATTAGATGAGCATGCACAAAAATGTGAGTGATTGTGTCAGTGGATATACTTTTCTGCATGTGTGTGTGTGTCTGTGTGTGTGTGTGTTGTGTGTGTGAGTGTGTGTGTGTGTGTGTGTGTGTGTGTGTGTGTGTGTGTGTGTGTGTGTGTGTGTGTGTGTGTGTGTGTCTGTGTGTGTGTGTGTGTGTGTGTGTGTGTGTGTGTGTGTGTGTTGTGTGTGTGTGTGTGTGGTGTGTGTGTGTGTGTGTGTGTGTGTGTGTATGACAGAGGGAGATAGGGAGAGAGTGTGTGTGAGAGACCCTCCAACCCCTGCATCATTTACATTTTCACTTTTGTACACACCTATATTTTAGTATTATTATTTATTTTAATGTTCTCTCTGTTTGTCTCTAAGCTGTC
>NW_028170291.1:0-2500 GCF_963971535.1 Notolepis coatsorum
CTAATGATGGAGCATCGCCGTCGGTTGTGTGATAGTAAAGGGCTAACATTCTGTATTGTCACAGTGAAAGGGTTAAACCGGCTGTCGATGTGGCTGTGAAAGGGTTAAAACTGTGGATAGAGGTGTATGTGTGTAGTGCTGCTTGCTACGCTCAACATTCAAGATTGTTTATTGCCATGTGCCACAGTTAAACAGATAGTTTGCCATACAATGAAAATCTTACTTTGTGTTTGTGTACAGTGTACAGTGTGTTTGCTTGTTTGTGTGTGTTTGTGTGTACAGCGTGTTTGTTTGTGTACAGCATATTTGTTTGTGTGTGTTTGTGTGTAGAGCGTGTTTGTTTGTGTGTGTTTGTGTGTACAGCGTGTTTGTTTGTGTACAGCATATTTGTTTGTGTGTGTTTGTGTGTAGAGCGTGTTTGTTTGTGTGTGTTTGTGTGTAGAGCGTGTTTGTTTGTGTGTTGTTTGTGTGTTAGAGCGTGTTTGTTTGTGTGTGTTTGTGTGTAGAGCGTGTTTGTTTGTGTGTGTTTGTGTGTAGAGCGTGTTTGTTTGTGTGTGTGTGTGTGTACAGCGTGTTTGTTTGTGTGTGTTTGTGTGTACAGCGTGTTTGTGTGTTTGTGTGTACAGCGTGTTTGTGTGTTTGTGTATTTGAGTGTACAGCGTGTTTGTTTGTGTGTGTGTTTTGTGTGTACAGTGTCTTTGTTTGTGTGTGTGTTTGTGTGTACAGCGTGTTTGTGTGTTTGTGTATTTGAGTGTACAGCGTGTTTGTTTGTGTGTGTGTTTGTGTGTACAGTGTCTTTGTTTGTGTGTGTGTGTGTGTGTACAGCGTGTTTGTTTGTGTGTGTGTTTGTGTGTACAGCGTGTTTGTGTGTGTGTGTTTGTGTGTACAGCGTGTTTGTGTGTTTGTGTATTTGAGTGTACAGCGTGTTTGTTTGTGTGTGTTTGTGTGTACAGCGTGTTTGTTTGTGTGTGTGTTTGTGTGTACAGCGTGTTTGTTTGTGTGTGTGTGTTTGTGTGTACAGTGTGTTTGTGTGTACAGCGTGTTTGTTTGTGTGTACAGTGTGTTTGTGTGTGTGTTTGTGTGTGTGTGTACAGCGTGTGTGTGTGTGTTTGTGTTTGTGTGTACAGCGTGTTTGTGTGTACAGCGTGTTTGTTTGTGTGTACAGTGTGTTGTGTTGTGTGTTTGTGTTTGTGTGTACAGCGTGTGTGTGTGTGTTTGTGTGTACAGTGTGTGTTTGTGTGTGTGTGTGTGTATGTGTGTACAGCATGTTTGTGTAGTGTGTGTGTGTGTATGTGTGTACAGCATGTTTTGTGTGTGTGTGTGTGTGTGTGTATGTGTGTACAGCATGTTTGTGTGTGTAACTCTATCTCGCCCCCTTCTGACTCTCTCTCGCCCTTCTGACTCTCTCTCGCCCCCTTCTGATTCTCACCATTGTGATTCTCTCTCACCCCCTTGTAACTCTCTCTCTCGCCCCCTTGTGACTCTCTCTCGCCCCCTTCTCTCGCCCCCTTGTAACTCTCTCGTCTCGCCCCCTTGTAACTCTCTCTCCCGCCCCCTTGTAACTCTCTCTCTCGCCCCCTTGTGACTCTCTCTCGCCCCTTCTCTTCGCCCCCTTGTAACTCTCTCTCTCGCCCCCTTGTAACTCTCTCTCTCGCCCCCTTGTGACTCTCTCGCCCCTTCTCTCGCCCCCTTGTAACTCTCTCTCACCGCCCCCTTGTGACTCTCTCTCGCCCCCTCTCTCGCCCCCTTGTAACTCTCTCTCTCGCCCCCTTGTGACTCTCTCTCGCCCCCCTCTCTCGCCCCCTTGTAACTCTCTCTCTCGCCCCATTGTGACTCTCTCTCGCCCCCTTCTGATTCTCACCATTGTGATTCTCTCTCTCACCCCCTTGTGACTCTCTCCTCGCCCCCCTCTCTCGCCCCCTTGTGACTCTCTCTCGCCCCCTCTCTCGCCCCCTTGTGACCCTCTCTCGCCCCCTCTCTCGCCCCCATAGTGACCTCTCTCGCCCCCTCTCTCGACCCCTTGTGACCCCTCTCTCGCCCCCTTGGGACTCTCTCTCGCCCCTCTCTCGCACCCCTTGTGACCCTCTTCTCGCCCCTCTCTCGCCCCTCTTGTGACCCACCTCTCGCCCCCTCTCTCGCCCCCCTTGTGACCCTCTCTCGCCCCCTCTCTCAGCCCCCTTGTGACCCTCTCTCGCCCCCCTCTCTCTCGCCCCCTTGTGACCCCTCTCTTCGCCCCCCCTTGTGACTCTCTCTCGCCCCTCTCTCGCCCCCTGTGGCAGCCACAGATCAGCAGTGGGTGTGATCTTCCCGCGGTGTGAGTGACTCTGGCCTTCGCCCCTCTCGCCACCTGTGTGAAGCATCTGGGTGTGGGTGATACTTACCCATCGGTGAAGAACTTGATGACCGTGTCTGCAGGTCGAAGCCTCCGTGGAATCGGGCCGACGGCCCTGCGGCCTGCCGGCCCTGCGGTGGGGGGGGGGTGACAGCAGCGGCAGCTCTC